>NC_045476.1:140536347-140573847 GCF_009650955.1 Corvus moneduloides | reverse complement strand
CTGGCACGGGTAGCGTATGGTTGTTATTTGAGCCTGATTCTGCTGTTTTTTCAACTTGTTCAGCTCAGTAAGTATGGGTAGATGTGAACTGAGAAGATTTTCTGGTTTGGCACCTACAGATAGATAAGTAGCGGTTGTCTGATGACAAGAGGGGTGAAGGAGGCGTGCTCATACACAGATGAACACTCAAAAGCAGTAGTTAGGTACTTCAGTATTTTTAACGACATATTTTCTCACAGCCAAACTGCCTACTCACTCTGTAGCAGGAAAAAACCCAAGCTGTCTACAGAGCAGGGACCAGATGGAAAGCTTTCTGTACTTCTTGATGGAACACCCGGCAAATACATGTAATTTTTATATATGTATTTTTTATCGACCAAAGCAATCTGGGACGGAATCTTCGCTAAGAGGCTTTTTTGTCTTCAAGACTGCGTTAGCATGGCAATATCACTTCCCAGGACCAGAGTTAGGCTCTCGGCCATGCTCCACAGCAAGAGAGAGACTCTTGGGCCCTGCAGTCTCTTCTGTCCCAAAGACTTGTCCTGAAGCCAGACCTATTTTCTGTTCCCAGCTTTGCCTCTCTGTGTTACCTGATTATAGGCAAGTCATTCAAACCTTCTTGAAACCTTTCACACACTGTATATCCTGTCTGGTCTAGATCCACTACAGATTGCTAGGTCTACCAAACGCTACGTTGCAGACAGAAGCCAATATTTGTGTTTCTGTAATAAAAATTCTGGGAAAGAAGCTACTCTTCACCATGTGTTTGTGCGGTGCCTCACGCCAGGGAGCGCTGATCTATTACAGATAATAAATAGTGATCGAATTGCTTATCTTTCTACTGATTCTGGTTCAGAGGAAGATAAGATCATTCAACTGCAGAAACCTTCACTGGCCTTTTTGTGCATATTTTCTATATTAATATCAAGCAGCATTTAATCTATTAAATTTAAGTGGTACATGGTGTACATGTTCAGTACTGCCAGCACTGTTTTTCAATAGATGTGCTGTGCATATTTGTTTTAAGCATCAGTATAAATATTTTGAGTTACTCAGGCTCTCTGAACAAATTTGTCTTAATTTATATCTTTATTTTTTCATACATCTGTAATAATTTATTTAAACTTGGAATGATAAAAACATCAAAGCCTAATGTATTACTATGTTCCAATGAAGCTTTTTCAATTTAAATTATAATACTGGAATATTTATGTTGCTGATGGAGGAGGTGAAGATACTGTCTAAATCTTGAAGGATATAATGCCCAGTCAAAACAAGAGTGGAGCATGTTTCAGACACTGAAGTGCAACAATTTAGGGTAGTGTAAGCCAGTAATGTCATGTTTGTTTGCAGTCAGTGTTTTTCTGGTTGAGAACTGGCTTGTATCTCTCATGTGCAGAGGTACAGAAGTCTCTCTATAGGCATCAGTAGCAATGTGCTGCTGCAGGTGTAGAGAACTCCCTTTGCTGTCAGAGCAGAATCTCTGCACAACCCTCTGTGTTCAAGGCCATGTTGGTTTCAGTCTCTATGAGTACGCTTGAGTTGCCTTGGGAGTCTCATCTCTCCCTGCTCACAGTAGGGAGAATGTTGATGTTCCATTCTGCATTCAAAATTAGTTCTTGTCATCTTCCCAAAAACTAGTTCTTGTGTATCAGGGCCATGGTGACCAGAAGCAGTCTGCACACTTGACCTACCTAGAGAGAGGTCCTGATTAATTTTCTCCCAACAAACTAATTGTTTATTAATATATGGTTTAATAAAGATTGTTTAGAATAATGTTTTGAGCAGATTGAAAATACTTGAGCTGAACTATAAATTTTTAAATGCAGCTTTTCTTGACTTCGAGTTAAGTGTTTGTCCAAATATTACTTTATGCTATTACAAACCCAAATTATAAGTTTTCTATAATCATAGTTTTCAATCATACTTTTCTATATTAACTTCTAAAAAATTAAGCAACTGAGTATATCCATGTTTAATAAACTTATTAAAAGCTGTACATGCTTGTTCTGTGCAAACAAAATCTGTTCAATCTATTTAGATAAGTTTATCTGCAAATGTTCACGCTTATGGTTAAAGAGCAAGAATGAACATTTCTTTAGGAGAAGCAAAACAAGTAAATCACAGTTTTTGCTGAACAGTTCAAAATTTGGTTGTCTCTAGGAATATCTATATATTAAAAAGGTGCTTTTTTGTTTGTGATAGTGGATAGGGAACACAAATGTGTTGTTTCTTCCTTCATTACTCACCTCCTAAGTAGGGCCTTCACATTTCTACCTCACAGGCCTGCTGAGATGTGATGATACATCTTTTAAGTATGCACCACTATTCAAATAGTAAATCTGATTCTTTTATTTCTTCCTGATATTTATTTGTAAATATGTGTGAACTTCTCCAACTATTTTCTGCCATGCAAGGCAGTTCAGGTAGTTGGGTGTCTTGACTTGGATTCTGTGTCAGCTTTTTAAAGAAACAGTGGAATTAAAACAAGTGAAAAACCCTGCTCATGACACAGTCTCTCTCTCTCTCTGATAACCAAAACAAAATAGATATTTGATTCTTTCACAAAATATTTCTGTTCTAGGTAGGTCTGAAAAAATTTCCATATTCCACAACCATCTTTCCATCCTGAGATGAATAACTGATACCAATTTCTAGTTTTTTCTCCACTGTTATAAGTTTCATATGTACTGACTCTCTTCTGGCATTTTTTGTGATGCAGTGGTTCTGCTCTTATGGTACAGCAACAGGTGTTGGAGCATTTACCATTGTTATAATGCTAATAAAGTAATTTACCAAGATCCTGGGCTCAAAACTTCTCAGAACATCTGCTTTTTGTTTGGTTCCATGCACATTACTTTCAGAAATTTTTGACTTCAAAAGTATTTTCCTGTTTAAAAAAATAAGGGATTTTTGGTTTTGTTTGTTTTAGGATTTTTTAAGTGGGAGGTATTTCAAAAGCGAAGGAAGCTACTGAAGTTCTTTGTCTTATATACAGTTCCTAGTGGTTATGAGATTTAATCCAATACTTGAAAATTCTGAGGTGAAAAATTAATTGTGCAGTAGTCATGGAACAAGAGAGGTCAAGGCACATCACTTGGTGGTACAAAAAATAATTAGGTAAAAAATGAGTGGCCTTTCTTAGGATCGATGTTGGCATGTGCTGCAAAGAAAGGAAGATGTTTCCCAAGATGTGTAACTATCTCTGCAGAGGGAAAGGACATATAGTTCCACCTGTTCTGGCAAAAAGTATGACTAAGTCTGACCCCAGTAGATGGGCAAAATGTGCTGCCCAGGGATCAATGAGCATTTTCTCAGTTCTCTTTGTCTGAGTCCTGGTAATCTCCAGGCCACGACCCAAGTCCCAGTGGGGCCATGAAAGAACAGTTAGAAATCCTTCAAGCTACATCTGGCTAGGAGGAAGATTGTAGCCCTCCAGCTGATTAACCGAAGCTCTGGAACGCGAGATTTTGTTGTAATCTCTATCTTAATGTGTAACTGCAAGTGTAATGGGAAAGCTGAGGGCAATCCTATTCTCAATCCTGTTCTCCCCAAGGCCCTCAAAGAATGGTGACTGAGGCAGCTTATAGAGTTGCAGATCCCCTGGTTTCAGACAATTTCTGAGTACTAACTGCATTCTGAATGGGAAACAAATATTGAAGAAGGATTGTCACTTGTTGAAAACAGCTGCTCCGTAGGAAATCAGGTTTTATATAGTAAGAAAGCAGAAAAAATCAGCCAAGACAGTGTTTTTTCCCTCTTTAAAAGGGTGGCACTCAGACCTGGTTTTCTCACAGCATTTACAATTTTCTTTTACATTTTCAGTAACGTCCCATCCTCCCATGCATGTTTAGTACAGCTATAGCCACTTTTGGAGGCTGCCTGCTTTCCGGCAGCTAACCTCAACAAATCTAGCTGGGAAAGATGGCAACAGTTTCAACTTAGAGCAGGCTTCCCTCTGATTTTTCTTCTTCATCTCTTTTGAAACTGTTTGCAAGCTGCCCTCGTAGCAAGCTGCCCTCTTAACATGTGCTACACTCTTGCAGGCCAATCTGCCCCTGCTGCAGCGGGAGCTGCTGCACTGTGCAAGGCTAGCCAAGCAGAACCCAGCCCAGTACCTCGCCCAGCACGAACAGCTGCTTCTGGATGCCAGCACCACCTCACCTGTTGACTCCTCAGAGCTGCTTCTCGATGTGAACGAAAACGGGAAGAGGCGAACTCCAGACAGGTGAGCACCACCCCTCCTTTCATACCCTGCCCAGAGTGTCTGTGGGTCCAAGATGCTGAGCTCCACCACCACAGGGGGGAGCGTGCAGGTGGGTGTTGAGGGGATACTTGGATGGTGTTCCCTGGGTGCGGGTCCTGTCCTGCTTTCAGATCCAACCTGACCATGAATGTTTTCAGAGATGGGGCATCTATCACCTCTCTGGGCAACCTGTGCCAGTGTTTCACCACCTTCCTTATTAAAAATTTCTTCCCTTATACCTAGTCTGAATCTACTCTCTTATTAGCTTAAAATCATTATCCCATGCCCTTTTCATAACAGGCCCTGCTTATGCATGTCTATGTATACATACTTACACATATATATAGAGAGAGAACTACATACTCATATGTATTCCTGTATATATAAATGTAATACATGCACACACTGATTCAGTCACCTGAGGACACACTGTGGTCATATCCACACAGAAGTAATGGTCAGCCAGTCCTGCAGTGTTTTGTGCACAGTATTGTCATGAAGTGACAAGCAGCAGATCATGCCAGCTCCATATGTGAGTCCTTTGCATTTGACGTTTTGTTGAACTCAGCATTAAATGTGAGGAGAGTCGCTAGGCATTTATATTGGGAAGTATAAGGCAAACCCCAGAGCACAGTCATGGCTTTGATTCCTTCTGCTATGCCATATTTCCAAAACCATACATGGAATATGCATAAGGATAGTTCTTTCAAAGAGGAGAAATGTTCACTGAAACCTGTTTTGTTGTTGAGCTGAGAAGAGTCCATGCAGAAATGGGGCAAGCAAATGCATGTGTGTGAAGTACAGTAGCTTTAGGGGTATGGAACAGTTTTTAATTTTTGGAATAAAGTTCTTTGTTTAATGTTACAAGGAAATGGCTCTTGTGGTTATTTACTTTTAACTGTCTTCCTATGCTAATGTTAGAAATTCAACTGGCATTTACATTTTACCTTTGGGAGATTCAAGTATTGTATTTTTCATTGATTTGTTTGCCATGGGTTTTATAATGTGCAAAACTTCTATTATGCTGTTCTGCCAAATACTGCTACCTGTATGCCTGAGGTATGCAAGTGTCCTAGTTATCCTTTAAATGAAAAAGATGAAGATTTGTGAAGTCAAGAAGCCTCGTAACTTTGTACAGGTGACATTTTTGTGTTGGAACAGGCTTGAGTGGGACAGAAATAAAGAGAAAATGAAGTCTGAAAGCTCACGGTAAAACTTTAGGTCTTCTCATAGCCAGAAGTGAACAGTAAAATTTAAGGTTACATAGCCATTAGATAGAAAAAGATGTGAAAGTATTTGAAATTAGTTTGCCTGAGATTGTGTTTCAGAAAAATCACTATGGATAGACGAGAAAATAAGGTACAAGCAGAAAAGCTCATTTTATGTGTAGCTACCCTCTTTTCACCAGTTTTTCCGGACAAGTAGACCAAACTGAAGCAGCTACTGGGCTTAACACAAGCATATTTCTACACCCCAGAAAGATGATTAATTTTTGGACATTTTATGTGTATTCTCTTACTATGTGCAATGAAATAACTTTTCCAAAGCTGGAATTTAGCACCTCGGGGCAGTTCTGTATATCCTCAGTCTTTGCAGAGTAGTGTACCAAAACATCTGTTAAAAAGGCCTCTTAATATCTTGTGAATAACTTAAATGTCAGCATGCTGTACTCCAGTGTCAGTAGCAGACACAACATTTTTCCTACAAGGAGATAGGCACATGAAATTATCTCATAAGCCAGTGAGGTATTGCTTGACAGAATACAGCGGAGAAGAGAGATGTGCCTTCCTGACAGCCCTAACTCACTTTTTTTTTGCTGTTAGTAGAGAGCAGTATTACTCACATCTCCCACAAGGCTACAAAGGAAAAATGCAAAATAAAGTATTTTCTTTGCTTTTCATCCTTAGCATTTGGAATAATGCTCCCTCTATTTGAGATCCTGTTTGACAGTGTTGAATTTTGGTTATTTTGTAGTAAGTACAATCTTACCTGTGTTATCTTCAGTCCTGCTTGTGAGGGAGAAAATGGATGACGCAGGTAGAGACCAGAACAAGAACTTTGTAATGGAAAGACCCTGTATTGGTTTTATAACAAAAAGGACATAAGATTAGCCCATAAAGGGACCAGCAGGTCAGGAGAATATTGGATTTTAAAGTCAGCCTTCATCTTTTAATTAAAACTGAGGCCCAGACCTAGAAAGATTTGGGTCTTGTTTACGAATTTTGTTCTCAGCATTTCCTTTTAGTTAAAATAGGTAGGTGGTCTTGAAATTCCTAAGTCTGTGCTTGTGAAATCAAGTGCCTTTGGTTTCACAACTGACATCTGCCTCTCTTAGGCTGTGAACAACTTGGGGAGCCTTCAGTTCCTCCACAGGTAGTAATGCAGCTTTTGGGGTGAGGAGTAGACAGTTTAACTTCCAGTGTTGTGGGTAAGAGCCTGTGTTTGAATTCCCAGGGTCCAGGGGGGATGTAGTGTGGGGTGTCCCACTGGCCTGCAAACTCCAAGGTGCGGCAATTTCTGTCAGCTGCAGCCTGAAATTCAGCTCCTTAGTTCTGGGGAAGTGGTGTATCAGAAAAACCCATCCTTTCTTTTTGACTCTCCAACTATTTGCTGTAGTGCAAAATGCTCACATGAAAAGAGACCACCCAGTGCACCCATTGGAATGGTACCTCGAGCTTAAAAAATAAGTTGGTTTTGTTCAGTGTCAAGCAACCCTATCACTGGTTAGTAACATCTACTTCTCCATTGCCTATGACTATAATAAAGGCTATACAGAAAAAATACGTGGCAGTGTTTGCTGAGCCAAGTTCAGTGGAGTTGTCTTGTGCACTCAAGAACATTTGTACAACAGATTTAGTAAAAAGAACAAGATGCTTTTGGAAAGATTCTTAAATTTACTGAATTGGAGTCTGCATACCTTTTAATTACGATTAAGTAACTCAACCACAAAAAACTGTCCTCAGAGGCAGAACATGCCTACACTGAGTGAGTATTGAAACCAAATACTTGTCTGGCTTTATACTCATTGCACTATTAATTATTTTAATTGTTTACGGAGGAGCATAAGGAAACATCTGGAAATATATATACCTTTTGTGTAGATATATAAGTAATTTTCAAATATGCTACTAAAAATAAAGCAGAAGATATCAGACATACTTTAAGAAAAGGTTTATTCCATGGCTCGTAAATGAAAAAAAATTGCTCAAAGGCCACATCTTTCCAGGAGAACTAAATGCAGTTGGAGTAATTTTGATTGAAGAGGTGTGTATATATATATATATATATATACATGCATGCATTGTATATAATGTGTATGTTATATATATACTTACACATTTATATTTTTCATTTGGGCATGGGTAACTGCATACCATTGATTCCAGTAGGGGCAGAGTACAGTAGAGGATTAGGCAAAGAAAGTGGAACATGTGTTACATGTACCCACAGCTGCCTCATGATTTTTTATTAAAGAAAATCCACATACAGTAATTTTTTCTGCTTATAATTTCAGAACCTTTTTTGCATATCCATTTTCCAGTTCTGTTTATTTATCTGCATATCTAAGTCTACTATATGTGAGGTTTTATAGAGCAAACTGACAGCCGAGCTTCGTGTGTTACTGAATGTTTTCTTGGTGCATATGGTCTGACACGGATGAGCAGCCACGGTGAGATTTTGGAGTCTATTAAACTAGCTCATTAAAAAGATCAATCTGTTTCTGTAATAACACTGGGAACCATCAGTCACTGCAAGAGAGGAAAGCTGACACCTGAGGAGACAACACATTTTGGTAATTTGTTCATGACATGTCATGAACAAAGTGTTCACTGTATTTTGTTTACAAGTTTTGGAGTTTACGTTCTACTGTAGTAAAGCAAAGCAACTTGGACCACAGTGAGTTTTTATTTTGGTGAATGAATGCTTAATTATAAATTACATGATTTTAAATATATTAACCACACAAAACTTTGTTCTAATTACACAAATCCTGTGAGCTTGCTGGAAATGGCTGATGGCATGTGAGCATGTCATATAGTGACTCTACATTTATGACAGCTGCCTACAAAGTGGATATAGGATAGCAAAAACTTCTGTTAGAATAGCATTCTTTTGAGTGAGAAGAAAACAAAAGTGGCCATGATTGTATTGTGACTTTAGAAAGTGGTGCTGTGGTTGCAGTACACTTGGAACCTATGACAAGAAATACATGTTGAAGGTACCTGGGCACAGAGCCCAACTTTGATAATACTGTTAGGTAAATCTTATTTGAAGAGGCTCCTCAGTATCTCAGTAAGGTGAAGGATGCTCACAGCTCTTACAGCTGTGCTCCTTGTATGCCATGTGTAATTATGAGGAATTTTAAAAGAATTTTCATAATATGAACTGGTAACAAGGCAGTATTAATCTTTTCCATAGCACAGTATTATAAACAGCTACTTTATTCCAGCAAAGCATTATCATTTTTTTGGTTCATCAAACCTTTATTGGTGGAAATCAGTTTAAGTCAAAGCATCTTGCACAAATAGTAGATGAACAGCTTTGTCTCAGTCTTGAAGCTGACTGTAGTGTTCTTTGAAATTGGTGTAATACTCTCGATCAGGTGAAACCTAATTTTCTAGCCAAGGCAGTTTTGCATGGTCAGATTTTCTACACAGGAAATTATCCATAAATTGCAATCATTTAAAACTGAAATTACAACCTACAAACAACATAAATTCTATTAAATGGGTACAGGCTAAAAAGTAGTGTCTATTCTGCTGTCTTTAATCTGAGTAAATCATGGCTTCAAGTAAAATGACCCCTGTTTATTTATAGCTGAAGGACTCTATCATATTGCCAGTTTTCCAAACAAATGTGTTGATTTATAGGCACATCAAGGAAAATGTAAGTGTCAGTTATGTTTCCTACATGTTCACTGTACAGCTTGTGGTTACTTTGTAAAATCAGATGAAAACAGATTAAAATTGTGACGGTGTTATATTTGGAACTACTATTCACATGGGCCTGCCAGTTACTGGGAAACAGGAATGCTTCCTCAGGCACCTGGGGAAATGCTGTTGCCCCGAGGGGGTGAGACCTAAAAGAATGAGTAGGACTGTGCTGAGAAGCAGACTAGTAGGTTGAATTCAGAGCATCTGAATTAAGGCACTCTTCAGTACCTTGTCTTTTATCACTATAGTCAATATATTCAGATATAGTAAATATGGCAGTGATTTCTGTTCTGATGAGGTTTTCTAAGTTGTTACCTTTTTTCTGTATATTTTATATGGTCAGAAACATAAAATGAGTTTATGTACAGTCTCGTTCTGGTATTCTGCTAAGCTGTTTTATTTGGTCAGTGCAGAAAATATAACAACAAATTTTAGAATTAAATTTTAACACCCAGAAAAGACACGGCAGCTGTTGCCCAGCATAATAGCAAAAACATTATTTTAATTTCGGTAAATGTGTTTTCAGCAGTCATGTTAGTTTCTGTGTTAGTCAAAGTTCAGTGGATATGCCTGGTGTGTTTTCCAAGCTAAAGCAGCGCATTGCAGTTAAGGTAATGAAGTACAAAGCATTCTTAAAAAAACACAGAAATACCTGTACATTAAGGTGCAAATATATACTTATGTATGAAAATATATGATTTTAACATCAAGCTGTGGTGCAGAAAAGGAGAACTGGATTCCCACTTGTCCCAGTTTTCTGCCTTTACTTTTCCTGCACTGAGTGATCAAAGGTCAATGAGTTATTTAATCGTTTGCTGTTTCTGACTTTTACTCATCTAAGTTAAAGAACATTCTAACTGTAGCACTAAAGGACTTAGGCGAATTAATAGCTTGTCTTGTACAGACAGGAAAGTCCATTTCTTTTGATTGCATAGTATTTTGACAACTGGAAGATTGGCATACTGAGTTTGAGTACATATGTGCAAAGAAAACACACACCAGCAACCAAATACAAAACTTGTCTTGAAGAGCTGTCAGAAACATCACCACCTATTGAGAGTTATTGCAAGCAGTTACATCATGCCAAAAGTAATAAAAAATATGTGATGGACCTCAGGTTTTCTTGGTTAGGAGTTCTCACAGCCATGCTGTATTTCTTTTGGAACAAAGTACATGCTCCACTTTAGCAAAGTATGTCTTTTATATCCGCCCAAAATTAGAATAGATGTCCTGCTGTGTTGGTGAAAGATTCTCCCCTTTTTGCCAAGTTACAGTTTAATAAAATATATATACCTGCAGCTTCTCTGGCATTAGTAATTTTGGTGAGGTCTCTGAGAAATTGCTTCACTCCTGAAAACAGTGAAGCCCATCTTTTAATTTCCTGCTGCTAGTTACAAGATCTTAGTTTGATCTTCTCTCTCAGAGGATATTGACAATGATTTGGTTTCATCCTTCCTCTCAATGGCAGTAAATGTGAACCTGCCATTTACAAGGGGAGACATTTAATACACTGACTGTTTCCCCAGAAAGTCCCTCAAGGGTGGTTGTTTCCTGGTGGAAGGTTTGTTGTAGAGCAGTTGGTTTTAACAAGAGGCAAACAAGAAAATTAGCTCAAATTTACCTTTCTCTCAAAGTGCCAAAAAATCGTATTATTACTAGGAATGATACATTATGCCATCCATTTCTTCCAGTTCTTTTTTAAAAAAGCTGGAGTATTATCAGCAGTTTAATAAAGGTTTTTGGAGAGAGGACTGAAACTTCAATGCAATATTTATACCTAATAAACTTTCTTATCAAGGCTAATATTTTGTAGGTTTTCTTTATTCACATGGTAAAAAAACCCCATATTTCAGTGAAATGAAACTTCCACAAAACAGTTGTGAACCCATTGAAGTAACTCTAGTCTTTTTTTTTTTTTTTTTTTTTTTTTTTTTTTTTTTTTTTTAATTTTAATGGATAATTAGTTCAGTATGAGTTCGAGGTTCTCAAGCAGAGGTGTCCAGTAGAGACTGTTTTGGAAATAGCTGATTTTGAATTGAATTAAAGTGTAGCTAGAACATAAGAAACCGTCAGTAGCTCTTCCAAGTTGCCTGAGCATAAAACCCCTGTCTAAGAGTAATGGAGTGGGAAATTCTGAACATTACTGAGGACTTGAGTCTAATCTCATCTTCCTGCAAAATTAATGATAGTCATAGCACCTTTGACCGGAATAGCCCAGGTGGTGCAAAACTGTCTGAAGGATGCATTTCTCATCATCTAAAGTCAATTCTACCCCAAAGTCTCAGTGTCACACCTATCTTGAAGGGAGTTCATGGCATGCTGAGCTTCAGCACACTGACATGCACTGCTAGACTGTCTGGTATCCTCTTGGGAAAAAACCATTTCTTGAACTGCAGATTTCTCCTAATCACTGTAAGCTATAGCACTACAGAAAATAGGAATTTCTTGGTCTCTAGCTTCATGTATCAGTTGATTGTTTCACCTGTGCAATTGCATGTGTATCCACCCCATCAGCCAATGATCTCAGCAAAGGCTGTTTGCTCTCCAGGCCCTTGTTAAGTGGCTCCATCAGAAGGCTCACCCCGCTAGTATTTCTCAAGTTACAGGGATGGTTAGACAAGGTGAATGAATTCTTTGTATGTTTCAAATCAGCAGTGTTATGAAATGTTCTGCAACACCACACACTTGGAGCAAAGTGAAAGAACAAACTTTAGTTCCTCAAGCTGCATGTGTAGATGGGGGTGCATGTTCCCAAGTTCTGTTCACTAAGTGAATTAAAGTTCCTTTGCTTTGTTTTTCAGAACCAAAGAAAATGGCTTTGACAGAGAGCCTTTGCACTCAGAGCATCCAAGCAAGCGGCCCTGCACTATTAGCCCAGGCCAGCGGTACAGTCCAAATAATGGCTTATCTTATCAGCCCAATGGTCTGCCTCATCCCACCCCACCTCCACCTCAGCATTATCGTTTGGATGATATGGCCATTGCCCACCACTACAGGGACTCATACAGACACCCCAATCACAGGGACCTCAGGGACAGAAACAGACCTATGGGTAAGGCACGTTGATTTTCTGCATTGCTTTTTTAGGTTTCTGTTCCCCTTGTAACTCTATTTTGTGAACAGGACCTTTTTACCTGCTGTTCAGATATAGCCTTCATGGCTGTTTGTCCATCCATCTGCTTCTAATGGCTTATTTCAGATCTGTATTTGTAAAAGTGGATTGAATTGTGTCTCTTAAGTAAGAGGGCCAGAAGGGGGAGGAACCTGTGTTTTCAAAGCTGCATAAGTGAAGTGGACACTCAGATGTATGGCAGGCAAGGATAGGTAAAGCCTTTTATTTTTCTTCTAGTGCCAGATTTGTGATGATAGCAACATCAATATAGCTTGATTGCAGCTTAGAGCAGAAGAAAGTTGTTATCTTTCAGAGAAGTGTTTTGTGTGTGACATCTCCAGAGCGTGGGGATGCCTGCAGAGGATGTGAACAGCAGAAGCACCAGCCACACCCCGTGCAGCACTGTTTGGTTTAATGGGATGTCTGATGCTCTTGGATTTTACTTCACATCTGCACTTAGTGTTCTTCCTTGTTTTAAACACATCTTCAGTAAGAGAGGAACACTTACAAATATTCAGCATCTGTATAGAGGAGGCTAAACAAAGAACAAGTGTTGGTTCCCCTTGAGTGTTGATAATAAATATTGGCTTGGTTGTATCATGTTGTCAGCTGCTCTGATATATGTGCTACATTTTAACCACATGTTGTTTGAACATCTGTGAAGGGATGAACCCTTAATGATGCTCTGCTGACATGGTAGTAATTACTGTATTTAGGGAAATAACACTGAGTTTATACTAATATTTTTTCAACTCTCTGAAGTACAGCTAGTATTTGATGCACTGAGTTACCAAATAATTTCCTTGCTGACTTCAAGTAGTGCAAGTGAAAAATTATATATTGTATTATGTTATATTTATGTCTTTAATAATTGTATGTAGTCAGAAAGAGTTATGTCCATTTTTGAAAGGTCATCTTGTAACCTATAGAACTTACAGAATTGAAGACATTAAATGAACAAAACAGTAGCATCTTGTGTGGGGAAAAGTACTAAAGAGAACTTAGAGCAAAGTTTTTAAGAAGCCTATTTTTTGTGGTGGCATTCCTGATGCTAGAACAGATAATGTATGATATTTTTGTCTACAGGCTCTTTTCTTTTCTGCTTTTTTTTTTCCCCATAGAGGACTCCCAACATTGTAAACACGATTTGCTCCTCTTTGGCAGGGTTGCATGGCACACGTCAAGAAGAAATGATTGATCACAGGCTAACAGACAGAGAATGGGCAGAAGAGTGGAAACATCTTGACCATGTAAGGGCTAAATATACTTTTATGTATTATTGTCTGAAAGGAGCCCTTCTTAGATAGGAATTTAAAATTGTTCTTTTAAAACATGTCTGAATTCCAGAACAAGTTTTGAAAGCTTTGCTGATTAAATTAGAGGGCTTGATGTTCCCCACTAGATAGTTCATACCAGGCCTTGCTGATAAGTGTGTCCTGCAGTGTCCTAATTATTACAGTCTGCCAAAAGAGGTATGGACTTTGTCTATAAACACTGGATCTGGGGCTTGGATTTGTTCCTGAATTTATTAGCTCTTGTAAAATTTGTAGGCATCAGTTCTGGACCACATCTTGTGTCCTCTGTGGTGCCATGTAATACTAGTGGTAGGACTACAGCCTGTTCAGTTGTTTTCTCCTTGTCTTTGCTCTTTCTCCTGTAAGTCTCTATACATATAGTTTAGGATCACCTGTTAAAAAGGAAAGGATTGTCATTCTTGAAACAAGTCTAGAATTTTTCAGCTATAGTTGAGGTTAACAGAGAGGGGCTCCTTCATTATTAAAACCCACGCACTCAGTACATTAACGTTTTCTTTATTATTATGTCACTCTGTGAATAAAATGTTCTTCTTTGTTTCTGTGCTCCATCCACCGCTGTGAATAGTTGTTGAACTGTATAATGGACATGGTGGAAAAAACTAGGCGATCTCTCACTGTCCTACGGCGATGTCAAGAAGCAGACCGTGAGGAGCTGAATTACTGGATACGGCGGTACAGTGATGCGGAGGATTTAAAAAAAGGCAGTAACAGCAGCAGTAGTCATTCCAGACAGCAGAGTCCAGTGAATCCAGATCCAGTTTCATTAGGTACAGTATCTTTATTGAAAATCATGTACTGATTCTCTTTGAGTTCAGTTAAGTGATAGATGATGTTTGCATTTGTTCTTCTGATTCTTCTGTTATAGTGATGATTCCACTCTGCTGACTACTGAATTAAGTATAACTCTTATGCCCTAAGAGTGGTGTTGCTGGGTGGAATGGCTTGAGTGTTTTTGGGCGATGCTTGGTAATTTGCTTTCCATTCAGCAAAGTCTGAGAGTGGTGGGGGGAGGAAAGACGGTCGTGTAGGGGTGGAAGAGCAGTGAGATGTGCACTGACTCTGTCCCTGCTGACTCCCCCTCTTGCCTGATTGTTTAAGAAAATCTGTAGGTGCTCCTGGATTGTTTGCACTTTGAAACAGAGGGCTTTCACCTTCTCAAATCAAATGACTTGGAAGTTGTCTTTCTAAGGAAATGAAGAAAGTTGTAAAGATATAGGCACTTCTTAGCTGTACTTGGTTTCTGTTTAAGAAAGGAACAAGATTTGGGATGCTCACAGCCATGCTCATATGATCCTCCTAGGTCTGTGTCCATCACTGCAGCTTGTGCAGGTGTGTCTGAGGTAGTCTGGGTACTGTTTGTTGTGTAGTTCCATGAAGCTGTGCAGGCCTTGGCTCAAGCTGCAGAGCTTGAGCTGAGTGGGCTGCTGCTGCCTAATAAGGACCAAACAGCTGGGCTCTCAGGCTCTCACCCCTGCAAACCTTCACAGTCACACTTGCACGGTACCTCACACAACTACTCTAAGAGGACTCTGGTCTATAAAAAGAAGCTTCTACTTTGGGGGCTTTCTGTAAGTTATTAGTATTTTGGCCTTCTGCTACCCCATCTCCTCATTTTCATGGCAGATATGGTAAAGAAACATCTTGGTGATGCCTTTTTATTGTTCTTGTTCTTTTGAAGACAACAGGAGACTATGCTTGCTTGTCTATTATTGTCTTATAAAAAAATAAATTTTATCCAATGCCATCTACTCAAAATCATCATAAACTGTGCTCATTAGTAGAATTGCATATGTGTGTTATTTTTTTGCAACTATATTTTATTTTTAACTGTGTTTTCCTTTTGCCTTTAAGAATAATTTACTAAGTCAAAAATTTATTTAGTTGCAAATAGAAAAACAGAAAAATATAATCCCATGTCCATCATTCTCTTGGTAAATCTCTAGAGTTATTACTGTAATATTTAGTGCCTCTTGATAACAAACAAATCTTTTATGTGTGTGTGTGTGTGTCAAATTACCTGAGTCAATAGCTCTATAAATGTGCTCCAATCAGTGGAAGGAAGGGTTATGGAAATGCTGTTCCCAAGTTCACTAATAAGTCTAGTCCCTAGAGGAGCCCTTCTCAGAAAGTATTCATGTAATGGCTTGTAAGAACAGTGCTAAATGTAATGTAAAGAAAGACTCATAAATATGGCATCTGAAACGTCAATCACATCTGGAGCCTCAGGAGGAACACTTGTGAGTAGATCAAAAGCAGTGGCTCACTTCTCTAGTAAAGCTGTGGTGCAAAAACAGACAGGCCACAGTGCTTGTGTAGTTAGTAGGTAAAAAAAGTGGAAGGTAACTTGAGTATTTATATATCCCCAAGGAAACTGGAACTCATGACATTCATCAAAACTTTATAATATTACAATCCAATAAAAATAGTTATAACCACAACAACAGGTACAAAAGATAAAATTAAGATCAAGCATACAGTTAGATCCCTATATTAGCATTTTGTTTGTGTATTTGTCAAGAAGAATTCTTGGAAACAGCAAAGTCTTCTGGCTTAAAAGATAATTATACAGCACAGCCTTTGGCATTGGACACACCAGTCAGCTCTGCAGTACTGTGGATACAAATGAACTGGCTGAAGTCAGCCATTCAATTTTAACATGTCCATTTTGGTTATTTGGCTGAAAAAATACTTCTGAGACTCACAAACAGGAAACCTGGATTGCTTCAGTGATGTACCATCCATGTCAATCATAAATATTGGTAAGAAATGCTTTTATGTCTGACATGACAGGGAGAAAGTACTTACTTTGGAGTCTATGGAAAGGTAATCTTTATATTTCCTCAAATCTGCAGTAATCTACTTAACGAAATGAAAACCTCTAACATTAAGAGGTATAATAAAACTAAAGCAGTTGTCTGTGAGCCTTGAGATGCTTTACGGCTTTTTATTTTAGTTTTGAAGTGAGGAAAAGGGATTGCAAAATTCCTCCAATATTTTAATTAAAGTACCACAACATGTAAATATCGGGGAGGTTGCTACAGAGATTCTAAATGTCAGTTATTCCCCTTTGTACCTTTTTTTGGTTATTTTTTTAAACAAGGTAATCCACCCTTTAAGTCCATCTTGTCATCTCCACTAGCAAGGGAGAAAAAAGAGGGGGCCATGTGGCTACATTATCTGTGCCTTTGTTTCTTTTTCGTTATGATTCGAATATCATCACCGAAGTGATAACTTCTCACTTCAAACATTATGCCACAGCCTGCATAGATAGCTCTTGCTGAAAAACTCTGAGCTGAAATCTAGCATGGATAGTTTGAGTTCAAAAGTAATTGAAGAAAATTCTGGTTGTCATTTTGAACCAGTAGACCATTTTTCCTGCCAAAGATTTTGTGCTTCTTTTAATTTGACATTCCTATAAATCATGTTGAGCATGGCAGTTTGCAATATCTGATCAATATTTTTCTGTGGATATTTTTAATTAAGAAATTAAATACTTGATCATTCATTTTAATGCAATGTAATCTAATACACACATTAGCTAGCTACAACAGGTTTCAAGCTCCCATTATTCTCCAAGAGTGTGCTGAAGGTAAGATGGGTCTATTCTTTTCAGTCTGAATAATACATGTTTATGAAAGTCTAAAAATGACTCAGACTTTATATATATTCACTTGATTAACTGTGATGGTCTATGAAGTGAATAATACATCATCTGACTCCTCCATTTCTGCTGAAGAATTTCAGTACTACATACTGCAGCAGGACTGCAACTTTCATCCTAATAGTGAATAATTACACGTATCAGACACTGTATACTGAAATACACACAGTGGGATAAATTAAAGATGAGGGTTCTTCAGCATTGTGGGTTATAAACAAGATCTATAACCATACTGAGTGCAGCTGTGGCTCTAGATAAGTGGAGCAGGCACACATCAGAAGGTCTGCAGCAGTGTTGATATTTTGTGTCTGTTGAATTTATCTGAATGGAAATCTTACAAAATAGAGTTTGAAATCTCCAACTGAAGAGTGCGAATACCTGCAGGATTTGCCTCAGGAAACCAGGATTCTCAGAAGTGTATGAATTTGTCAAAACCACATAGGTTAGCCATTTTTAAATACATTTTTAAATGTTAACCCTTTCAGACCCTTTTTATTGTCTCTGGTGCTGTTCCCCATCATGTTTTCAGTGTTAAGTCAGAGCATTCCTGCCAACACATATCTATTCATGCTGCGATTATAAACCTGTTCTTTGCCATTTGCAGATAATCAGCATTGCTGTGGTATGCATGATACTATCAACATGAGCTACCCATAATGTTGTGTGAATACCACAGTAACATTTATAACTTGTAATTCTAGAATGTAAAGCCTCTGTGATACTGGTCACTGATGACATTAAGTATTGCTCTTAATCCATTCGCTGCATGGGAGGCTTGGGCTCGATTGTGGCTTACTGAACTGCATGCTGTTAGGTAGGGCTCCAGCTGTAGAAACACTGCATGTTTGTCTGCTCAGTTCTGACATGGCCTCTGCTTGAGGATGATTCAGTAATACAGTACCTATGTGGCTTTGCTTTTCTTAAGAACACAACAACTATATTTTTAACACAATTTCAAGGGGTGTAGTAATAGGCACAAAAAATGTATTAGAGGGCAAAGAAGGGCAAAGATGTACTTAAAAATGCTGGAAACACTTGCCCCCCACCCAGGTTTGCAAGGTACTCTCATTCAGTATTACCCACCTTCTGATCTGTATCTCTGTATTTCATTATGTGGAACTGGCACACTTTTGAACTTGACTCTTACAAAAAGGCAGTGAATATTTTATATTTGTTGCTCTGAGAATTTTTTTTTGTTTGTTTTCTGTGTCCCACTAATGGTGTTACATTTATTATAGGATAGAATGAAGCAGAACTTGCATATGAAATATGGAAACCACATAAATACACAAAAAGGCATATCTATTTAATTTGTTCAGGACTGCTTATATGTAGCTTTTATTATTTTTGAGCCTTAATATTCAGTACAGCATGTAGGGTATTGTTGTCCCTGCCAATGTTTTCATAAATGCAGTAAATTATAAAGATCATCAAAATGTCAGCTGTCCATCATCATTTCTTAATACTTTGTATTATATAGACTTGTATGTCACTGTCCAGTGATGAAAACCTCAATTCTTTTCTTTTGCCAACCTATCTCCTCTCCTTCTTTCCAAATATTAATTAGGCTTTTTAAGAGTTTTGAACATAACTTTTCCTTCTAAGTCTTTCTATTCTGTTTTCTAGGGTTTGAGCCTTATTATCACATGAGCATTCATATCATTTATTGGGTCCTAGCCTTTCATCTCAGTTTCACTTCGCAGATCCATATTTATGGCTGTTGTACGTCTGCACATCTCTCAATACTGTCAGCACCTTTTCTTTTTATCTTAAAGTGACCAAAAATGTTCAGTAGAATGTGAGAGCTGAAACCAATGCAAATTTTTGTGTTTTCTTCATGTGTGTTCTTCTGTCCCACTCCAACAACTTTCTTACTATTTCACAAGTTTATTTCACATTAAAATAGAAAATTTCAGTACCATTTTTGATATGGAAATTCTCTTTTATTTTTACCTCATTTAAGCACTTACAGACAAGTACAGACTATTCTCATACTTATGTCCTTTTTATTTTCCTTGTTCATCTTTTTAATTTGGTTCAGTAGGAGCTGGACTAATTACCAACACATGCTTTCATGCCTTGCCATGAATTTCAAGTAAATTCAGTAGTGTACATACTGTTGTTCTGCATAATAGCATTGCTGCATTGTCACCATTAACAAACCTTTGTTATTATGTCTGACATGTAAAGCCTTTTCTGATAACCTTTTCTGAATGATCTGCCTTGTCACTTCAGGTTATTCTGAATTTTCTCTGATTTCATTCCATTTCCTTTCAGGCAGTATTTTCTTTGACTTCTAGGTGCTGCAGTTAGTTATTTAATATTATGTGTTTTCCTCATTATGGCTTTTTGCAGTTGCTTTTACATTTAGTATTTTAGGGACTTCACTCAGTTGTGTTAATCTTGGTTTGAGTTTGCTAGATGTCCAAGTTAAGATCTTTTGTGCTTCAGTTTTAATGAGCAATTTTTCTGATTCTTAAGCTGAAGAACACCTTACCTTAAAAACACTAATATCCTCCATTTATACCCTCTGGTCATTTCCTGTAGTTTACCCCCAGAAAGAAGATTGTTTTCACAGACTCATCACCGCTGACTAAACAATAGCCATGTTACTAAAATTTTTCTTGCTTGGAAAATATAGTTTTTATTATCTTCATAAGTGCTTCTTGTCTTTTTTGTGCACCATTCCAAACTATGGGAAAGTCTCTCATAAGCTCTTGATTTACGTCTACTTGCAGAGGATCTCATTCCTCATGTAAATAATTTGTGGTTGGAATAAGAGCTTGATTGATGTTTATGTTTTGGAAATTTTAACAATTAGCTGGCAATCTGGTCATTTATGTCATTGAATTCCATTTTTGGAAAGTCATGTGTACCAAAAAATCAGTTCCACATCTCCCTCCTTTTTTTTCCCTTTTTTTTTCCTTTTTTTTTTTTCTTTCTTCTTCTTCCCCCGAATACTAAGAGCCACAGACTTTAATCAAGGTTATGCTCTGCTTGCAGTGGATGGTACCTTAAATAACAGGAAAACTCAATACAAAGTAAAGACATGAATACAACAAACCCCTTGTTTTGGCGTATTTGGAGCCTGGTTGGGTCTTTTCCTGCGGGTATTTCATGAAGAGCAAATAAGAGTAGTTTAATTTTTTGCCTTTATTTTTCTTGAGCTTTCAAACAATATTTTCTGCTGCTGGCTCTGTCCCCCTAACTGAACTGGCACTGTGCCTGTAAGTCTAAAAGCCTTTAATAAGGGGTGAAAACTGTACACAAGGCTATTCATCATCTCCATAATCATGCAAGCCAAGCGATACTGAGAATTTTCCCATTTTTGGTATCAGGTCTAAAATCCTCTATCAAGTTGATTAAACCAATATAAATAGCTGTTTTGTAACATCTACACACACACACACACATATACAGTCTTACTATTTTATGCTTGAGAGGTGTGAAAGTCTGCCAACAAAAATCTATTTTAAATTGTTGTCCCATACTTCAGTGACAAACAGAAGAGCTGGGTAAATCCACTCAGCTGCCTGTCAGATGGGAAGATGTACTCCCAGTCAGTGTCTGCAGATTCTCATGCTAGAAACTACATCTGTGAAACAGTGCACGGGGATTGGGATTCCCTACTCTCTCTTGAAAAAGCCCCTGTAATTTCCACCTTTCTTAGCAATACTAAGTGTCATCTTTTAAAAGCATTTATGTGGGCTACTGTATGTAAACAGTACTGCATGGATACATATAGTGGTGTAATGATTTGAAAAACCTGATGTTTCAACCTTTTTCTTAAAAATACTGCCTTTTGACCAAGTTAGTGAATAAAAAACTTGTAAGATACAAAAATGAATGCATTTAGTCAAAATTAGAATTCAAAGAATGGCAGGTATGCTCTTGTCATATTTCAAGCTCAGACATCAAACAGATATTGGATTTCTAGCAGCATGTCTAAAAACATTCAAACCTGTCTGTAATGTAACAAATCAAGTTGTTTTATTTAGGCAATTGAATTCTGACACATTGGCAATAATAATCATGGCAGTGAACTTAGCTTTATGTGTTTGGTTGGTTTTCTTTTTTTCATTTTGTCCTCTATTACTTTGAATAATAGTTAATCAGTTTTTAAATTGTATTTGAAAGGAGCAATTCCAATTTCATCTGCTGAAGATCTGTATGCTAAATCTCAGGCCAAAGTGAATTTTCTTTTTGTATTGTCTGATCTTAGGTCTCTGTGGAAGGAATCTTCCTGATTTCAGAACTCTTAGGCCCAGGCCTAAAGGTTAAACCCTTTTTAAAAAAAAAAGGGGGAGAAGGGGAAAGAGCTGTCAAAATGTGATTGAAATATGTGGGTGAATTATGAGCTTCAGCTCCAGTGAGGTTGTTTGGCAGTGTGTATTTAGGGGCTTAACCTAAAATTAAAGGTTCTGTTTTTCAAACTCTTGCAGCTACAGTTGCCAACATGGGCTCAGATATAGGAAAGCATAGCTCTGAACTTAGAGAAACACCCCTTTGCTTTTCTGTGGACAGCTTATTTGATCACTGGAATGACATCTTGACTTTTATCTGCACTCATCAGTAGTCATTCTTTTGCACAGAGCAGAAGTGCCAAACCTGCACTGTTGCCCTCTGTCTTTTTTCTTTTTCATAAATACAATGACAAAGGACAAAGCATGTCACTCCCTCAGTTTGTCTTGCAAAGCCTCTCTTAAAAGTGTGGATACTGTCATACAGAGTTGACTCAAAACACTGAAAAATAAAAATAAAATGAATGTCTCAACTTGGCTTAAGATGAGACATTCAAGTTGTAAGAATTGATCTGGTCTATGTGACATTCATGAGCTATGGCCATGGCATCCGTTTTGTTTTGAGGAGAGAAAAACTTCATGTGGTTTCTTTGTCTGAGCAATAATTAAAGAGAAAAGGTATTTTTCTCTAAGCCTTGTTCTCAACAAGCAAGCATTGCTTATGGTGCTCTTTCTTCTTTCCTCTTCACCCCCTCCTCCTGCAGAGTCTCATCGGGAATTCCTTCACAGGCCTGCATCTGGATACGTGCCAGAGGAGATCTGGAAGAAAGCTGGTAAGAACTGTTTAAAAACGCCAGCTTAGTCTTCTGGCAGCTGTGTGTAGTTGTTAATGCACTGATGTGAGGAATTGGGAGGCGGGGGAAGGGCTTACTAGTAACAAGAAGAAATTGTGTTTAATAATCTTAAACTGAAACTGATCAGGACATTAAATAATTTTATAATAGAAGCATGTGCTGCTATAGTTAGGGGAATATCAGTACTTCCAATATAGACCCCTATTTTCAGGACTTCTAATGGTTTCGGGCTGAAACTTGATATGTTAAAAGTTTGTCTGTTAGCAATTTTAAAAAAGAGAGGTTAGTGTGGGTGGGTTTTTTTAAGCTTCAGGGTTCTTACCTAGTTAAGGTTAGAATTCCCAAAGGAGGGGAAAAAACCTAAGTACACCTGTTTAAAAAAAGGCTTCAACTATGCAAAGTAACCATTCTTAATTTAAAAAAGATTTTGTGCCTGTCAGCCCCCAGTGAAGACTGTGCTCATAAACCTGCAGAGTTTGCAATGAAGTCAGCAAGTTCACATCTCTGCAGCTGCTCTGGCTGTTTGCAGGGCATTGACAGCATCTGCCTGTGCCTGGAAAGCACCCTGGGCAGACGTTGTGGTTGTGCAAAGTTTTCTTAACACTTTGAAACTCTGCCTGAGCACAGGAGTTTCCTGGCAAGGCTCCCACTCTGGTGCTGGAGCTAAATCTTTGCTCTTTTGACACTGACATCAGAGCTTCCTTGTTTTCAGAGGGGCCAGGAGGCAGCTCTTGAACTCCATCAAGATAGTTGAGGAGCTATATATACACCCAAACACGCCCCCCTGCTTTTGAACACCTGTATAACCATGAAGTCTACAGCAGCTGTCTGAGCAGCAGTTAATGATTAAATGGCAAATATGCAGCAGTGCTGATGCTTTCTGATCAAATCTCCTGTAAATGCTTAGTACTTTCCAGGGTATTTTAAACTAGATACACAGGATACATGTAAAAATGTTACGCTGTTATCTTGTTGCATCAGACAAGAAGATGTGTTTTGTGTGTAATGTGGGTTTATCTTGTAAAATCTACATTTGCCAAAGTTAATATTTTTAGAACTATTGCATTTTCTGTGAAAAATAGTAAAACAATGTACATGTTCTTGGTTTTGTCCAAGGAAAGTGTAGCCTTTGTAACTCAGTGCCCAAGAATACTTTTAAATTGCCATATTTATGTTAACATTTTAAATGAAATCTACAAAAAAAAATGCAATCCCAGGAAATCTCACTAAGAGGAGCCTTATTCTGTTGAATTTCAAAAACTTTATTCCTCTTGCAAAATCTAGGGTTTGATGTCATCTGGCATCAGGTTATTTATGACTCACAGATTCAGTACGATAAAAGAAAAAATTTCTTCATAATTAACAGAAGTTATTGAAGCTTTTGGCTTGAGTTTTGAAATTGGATGTGCATTCACACTGCATGTATTCACAAATGGTAGTGTACAGGAGTTGTGACATGTCATCTCGTGAACATCTGTGTCATCAGTTCCTTTGAAAAACGTTTTCCCTTTGGTCCCATTTCTGGTCTCTTATTTTCAGGCTGATGTGGGTTTAAATCAAGTGAGCATGCCTGTGAATTGGAGAATAAAAGAAGTGTGACTATACAGGATGCTTACATGTATCTGTTACTAAGTCTAGTCAAACATCAGAAAGCATACTGCTTTCATAAACCATGGTCCTTCATTTTCAGGAGGGTGCTCTGAAATTGGAGGTCTCCACAATTTCGTGATCAAGGCAGTAAAGGTGCAATTCAGCTCTGTGAGAATAGGCCTCTCATGCCATTTGAGATGCTCCATAGTTTCCTGGTTGGGCAGCAACTGCCAGTCAAGAAGACTACAAATCCCTCACAGGTCATTTCTGTTGGCTCAGTATGGATCTCTTGGTGTGTCAAATGTCTGTAAAGACCAATATGCAGAGAGCTGAATCAAGTATGAGAGTCTGTTTGGAATGCTGAATCCATTGCACTGAAAGAATTGGCATAAAAACCAGTTAATAAGCAAACTCAAAAGCATGTGGAGAAGGGATTCACTTTTAACTTTTGGAGATTGATAGACTCTAGTGTAATTCTTGGAATATACCAAGTTAGGCATGTGCTTTTGTGGTTGCTGGAGCAAGGACATATTATGTACCTCATGAGTTGAAGCCATGTAAGCCCACTTCAGTTTCATACACCAGTAGAAAACAGTCATCAGTGCCCTGATTAAGCTCATTGAATTATGGATATGGGGATGAAGAGTCCAAGACAAATTCTTGGTGTTCCTCAGCAGTCAAGAGGGAGGGAGGCAGGTAATGAGGATCAGTCAGATCACAGGTTGGATGACTTGCTCTCTGGGAATACATACTTGCCTTTATTAAATACAGAGAGGGTTGCAGGCCCATTGTGGGCTGCTGCAATAGTTCCTTCTGTACCATGTAGAAACTGTCTTCTAGCCATCCCTGTCACTTAGCCAGGCCCAATGTCCATGGCAGTCCAGCTGTAAGCTCTGGAGTTACAGAAGAGGAATGAAATGACCATCCTTTGTCATACAAAGACAATAAGGGTCCTGCACATTGTACAGAGTAGTCCTGAGAAAGAGATGATGCATTTTGGGATATGATACTGAGATAACTCTTTGTCGCCAACTGCCAATGGCCACACTTGCCAGGGTCAGCCTGAGAGTGAGATGATCCAAAATGTTGTGGTGGCACAGGACTGCAGATCTGCCCACCACCTTTCTTTTCTCATCATGTGGACAAATGTGCCAGTGATGTGAGGGAGGTGACCAGGAGCTGGCTGGTGAATCATCATTTTGGGTGAAAGAGAAGTACCTCTCCTAAGTCTGCTCCGAGGACTTGAGACCATGCTGAGTAATGCCTATTCCACACAAGCCATTTGCTTCCTGGAGCTTCTCTTGTGTGTTAGTGCTGCTCAAAGGGAAAGAAGATTTCAGTTGCATTCCTAAAATGACAGTGAATTTGTGCCAAGAATGCTTAGCATTGTTGGGAAGGCAGAAGATGCAGGTACATGCATCTTAGATACTTGGTTTTAAAAACTTCCCAATTTTTGCTTTCTGATACTGGAATCTAATCACTCTTCCATTCTCTGGTAGTGCGGGGAAAGGAAGGGTGCTGGTATCATTTTTGGTCTTCATAGCTCAGCATTGTCAAGGCAAATAAAAATCTCCTTCACTTTCACCCATATCACAAACATATCTTAAACTATGAAGCCTGCATTCTATATCTATAAAGTATCAGTAGGCAGTGAAAACATTTAGTTTGAGAAGCTGTGAAGGAAATCAGTGATATGAAATTTCATCTGGTTATTTAGGTGTTCATGAGTTTGTAATATATTGAAATGATAGTGCATTGTGACCTGAGATATTTTAACTTATTTTCACACTTAGTATAGCACAACACAAATTCTGTCATCAACGTTAATGGAAATATTAAAATCCAATCCATAGTTAAAGCCAGTTAAAAAGTATCAGTCAGGCATATGTGGCCTCGTAAGCACTTTCAGGCATCTCCATGCTCTTAGAAGCATTGCAACAAACTTATACTATATAGAAGATAGAATTTTCAATTTCTATATTTGAACTGAAAAGAAGTAGATTATCTGGAATGAAAAACTAAAATTAGAAGTCCCTCTAAAAATGTTGGAGTATTTTGCTTCTGTTTAATATAAGAAACTGGCATTTCTAACCACTGCAAACACCTAACTGTAAAACTAAATTCATATGATGTAACGAAAGTGCATCATGCCATACAAAGATCATTTCTATTCGTAGCAAACATCAGCAAGAATACAGATTTTCTCAAAGAAATCCACTTTGTCAGTAACTGCAGTTCATAGACACGAAATGCCTGTATTTAAGTTGCTTCATTTTTTTGAAAATGGTAATAAAATTGCATCTGTATGTTTGCCTGTGTATATTTCTTTTCTCGTGATCAGTGAATGGTTGCAGTTGGTAATAAATATTCAAGCACCTTGCAAATGTCCTACCAATTCCCTTTGCTGATCTGTGTGTGCCTGTGGGACAAGAATAGGAATGCATAATTTAAATATAAATTGCCTGATTTGCATATACAATTAGACTAGCTGTAGCTTTGATCGTAAGCAAAAATTATTGTCCTGTATTGCCACTTAGATAGAATTTTAATTCACCTTGAATATTCAAAGTAAATTAAGCTGTGGCTGTATGGTGGAAGGCTATGATTTTTTCCTCTCTTGAGGCTTTCCCCTAAACAACATTTATGGTAGGGTAATATAAGGGCATATTTTCAGCCTCATAAAAATAAAGGCATAAGTTTTATCTGTAAATCCCTCCCCACCCCCTTGAAAACTTCAGTTGAAACCTCTCTTGCAGACATGCAGACATGTAACATGCACGCATACTCCTCAACAGAACTCTTCTTTCATTTTAGGTAGCTCAGGTTTAGTCAGTACATGGCTTAAAGTCACGTCTTTATTGTAATTTGCTTAATAACTGGAAATGGAGACTTCATGTAGTCATCATTTTTTAAATAACACGTGCAGAGCTATCAGACATAACTCAGGAGAGTGACTGGGTATCTGTACATAAGAGTTACGTCTGCATGTGCATGCACATAAGTACATGGGCTAAATACATGGACTAAAACTCAAACATATAACACCATTCTAATACTTAGATTTTAATCTACAGTAAAACATTTTTAATAGAAATCTATGGTTTTAATTAAACACAACATTTAATTAAGGTGGGTTTTAAGTGCGTGAAACAATTAAGTGCAAACACTTGAATGAAACATGTCATAATTAGTTTTAATAAGAGTGTTAATTGGTACTAGGTTTGCCAAGTTAATAATTACCGCTTATTAAATTTTCAATTAATCATTGTCATTTTGCTTTGAATAAAGATGAAAATTAGATAAACTAATTCAGGGGGAGGATGGTTTCCTTGTTAATTAGAGCAGTTAATTAAAAAAAAAGAAATTACTTGTTTTAGTTGTCAATTAAAAGACTGTTCATTAGTAAAATCTTTGCACTCTTCCTGCATCAAAAGCCAAATAACTAATTTGAGACAATCCATGTTTTCTAGAATAAAAGATATGACACTAGTATATACCCAAGGAAGGGCTCATACTATCATAGTTGTTTTATGAAAAGCATGAAGGTTTGAGTTTAATGAATCGGGGTGCCCCTGCTCAGTGTTAATTGTGCTCCAAAGCCTGTCTGGGCAGGGTGTGCTCAAGAGCTCAGAAGAGCCAGAAAGTCAAGTCTTCAAGTATAAACTTAGATTTGAAGGAGAGATCAAGAGGTCAAATGAATGTTCATAAACAAATTTTAATTTTGTCTCATAAAACAGTATGTCCAAGAAAAGATATTAGACCAGTGATTTAAAATTTTGAAATAAACTCTTGGGGATTTTTAACTTCATGTATTTATTTGTTAACATATGGGGAAAAAATTGTTAAAGACCATAAATCCTCTCTTAATTCCCAGACATTAAAAATACATTTTTAAAACAGTCTGTAATATGTCTTTAATAATTATTGTCCAGTATATTCATATATCTGCTGTGCTGCAAAACTAATTTTCCAGCGTTTAAAAAGATTGCAAACAAAATGGACCAGACATCTGAAATGATTGCACATAAAGAAGTATTGACTGAGAATCACAATAGCAAGAATCATTACTAGTGTTAGAGACTTCGATGATGGGGAAGTAGAGAAGCAGCTCAGCACTTCTTGAGGATTCTTGAGGAACCAGGTTCCTGTGTGTCCTACTCAGAATGAAGATCGCCATTATAGTTGAGAATAATCTCAACATAATAATAACAATAGTGATGCACTTCCCACATCAGTCCCATGAAGCCGTGTGCCAGATGTGCTGTGCTGATGAGGATTTCTCCCTGCTTTGCAGAGGAAGCTGTCAATGAAGTGAAGCGCCAGGCGATGGCCGAGCTGCAGAAGGCAGTGTCGGAGGCCGAGCGGAAGGCTCACGACATGATCACTTCGGAGAGGGCCAAGATGGAGCGCACTGTTGCTGAAGCCAAGCGCCAGGCGGCAGAGGATGCCCTGGCTGTCATCAATCAGCAGGAGGATTCAAGTGAGGTAAGGGCCTTGCTGGGCAAGCATCACCTGTGGCTGCAAACCGCAGGTGTGTCTGAGCTGGCTTTAATCTGTGTGACACAGGACTTCAGTGCCCTCTATTAACTCTTTGCACACCTGTTTTGGATATGTATTTCAGGCATACACCAAGTTCCAAATTCTCTTGGCTATGTTGTAATCTGAACCCAAAACAGCCAGTGAACTTGAGCTCTGTTCTCACCTTTTAACTGCTGCTCGGGATTACATATAATGTGCACATTGCTGTTCTACTTTGACTTTACAGTAGCTTCATTTTAAAGCTCTTCAAACTGCCATACTGAATAGAGAAAAAGATGCTCAGTGGAAAACATTTGACACTGAAATCTAATTTAAACAAAGAAATTATTCATGAAAGAGATTGTAGAGCAAGGTGGCTAAAAACTTGTCTGGGGAAAGTGTTGGATGTAGAAGCAACTAGCAAAAGATGATGGTTCCTGTAGGACAGAATGTGAATGTAAATTTGCAAGTGTTTCCTTATTTTTAATGTGTTGCTTTGGCTGCAGGGAATATTTCAGAGTTGAGGAGTGGGCAAAGAGCATTTAGTAGGAGAAAAAATAGACTGAAAGATCAAAGAGTAAAACAAGAATAAGTATGTCAAGCCTTGATGTACTTTCAGACCTGAGAGTGGAAACTTGTATTGTTGTGATACAGGACATTTGACACCGTGACTACGTGGAAGCTGGAAGTGAAGGAGCAGCGTGTGTTTGACCAGTGCTGCACCAGTCTAGATAGCAATTAAATGTTATGCTTGTTACAAAAAAAAAGAGTCTTAAGTTAAAACTGCCCTTAAAAATAGACATGACAAAGAAATTTTGTCAGTTAGAAGTTATTTCTATATAATCTTCATTTCACAAGACCACTGAAATGAAAGAGCGTTACCTTCATGAAGTATTTATTGTTTGTATACTAACATCTTGACTGTAGTAAATCCACTTTTTAATATAACTTCTAAACAGCAGGGAGTTGGGGAAAAGAGTAGGTGACAGTCCCTGTTATGTGGGGACATACATTCGTGTATGCTCATGTCTAAACACTTTGCATGGGCTGGATGGGCAGTGTTTTAGAAGAGTCACTTAAGTTGAGAGATGCAGATGAGCTACCTGCATCATGCTGAGAACACTGGCAGAAAGCACCAGCACATAAGTCAGTGGCATGCTGCAGTATGCATCTGTAATTTGAGGGAGCGTAAGTTTTTAATTCATACCAGGCTTCTCTGGAGATGAAAGACCATTGTGGGATCACTGAATGCCCAGAGTTTCTCCTTAATGTGTAGCAGATGAATAACAAGGAGACAAAAGGAATTGATTTTCAGCATCTGAAAATTTCTCAGGAAGAAAGGGACTAGGGGAAGTATATGTACCCTTTAAATAGTAACTGTTCCATTGTAGATTAAATGAGACATAAATTCAATTTATTGGTCTTTTGTATCTAAGATACTCAAGGACATTTTCCTGCACTGTTCATAGAAAGGGCATTTTTCTGATATAGCATCATTAAAGAGCTGTCATTTTATGCATGTATATATACAAGAGACTCCTATTGTTAAAACCAAAATTCCAAAGGTAAATACCTTTGGAGGAAACAGCAAATTAAATCTGTTTAGTAAACTGATATAGTGTAAGCAGGACAGAGGAAGTATTTACGTGCCAGTACATACAGCCCATTTTTCCACAAGCAAATATGCATCCAAAGGAATGTGCAGAGAGTTTGTGTGCTGTGATTAACTTCTGAGCAGTTAAAGCTCTGGAAAAAAACCATATAGCAACATCTTTACTTCTGCTGCAGAATTGATTATAGGGTTTTTCACTTCTTGGGAACAGGACTTTAGGCAAACAGTTCTTTTAATTGCATTCTAACGAAATGTGGCTGATAAGGTTATAGATGTTCTCAGGGCTGTGTCTCCTCAGGGAAGTTCACAGGCCTTCTGGACCTAGAAATGAAGTCTAGTGTCCTGATCCTGCAGCTTTCACCCCTGTGATCATCATTTGAAGTGCAAGTTTTAGTAAGCCATCAGAGAGAAATCAAGTTTGACAGTTTGTTTACAGGTGATTGATTAACTGTGAAGGGAGATGTTGGCAATACTTGTTTGAGTTAGATGTATTTATTTATAAGTAGTTCCTCTTTGGCTTCTAATTATTGCAAACTCCAAACACTTAGAGCAATGCTTCTCACAGTTACCTGTTAATTCAGGCTGGTCACCTTTTCAGGTGACTTCTGTAAGAATGGACTGGACTTCTCCTTTGTCTTTGGGGACAGGAGATCAGTTTGCCAGTGTTTGAAAAATGTTTCTTCAGAGATGAGACTGAGTTTTTCAGGTTTGAGGAATAAACTCCACATTTACTTTGGTATTCGTTATCTCTTGGATCTCTCTGTGGACACTGCTCCTCATTTGTCTAGGTTGTAAGTCTACGTAAACTTCTCTCTGTTTACAGCTTTCAGCAGAACCCTTCCAGCAACACAGATTCCTGTGTGCTTAAGGCACCAGCGTAAAACTTCTAGAGCTTGAATATTACCAAATATGAAACTGTTACAGTGCAGCCTCTGAAGTCTTTCAGGTCCAGGGGGAATGCTGAGCATCTCTCCTTATTTCTTATCCTTGGTGGGACATTATGCCAAGGCCTGCAAGAAAGCTCACTGTAGGCTGCTGTATGCTCCTGAGAGAGAATATTTCTCTCATGGGTGTAATTTGTTCTTTTGGCTGTTGAAACTATGAATGGAGATGAGACTTTGATGCCAGATTTGTAATGTATGAGATACAGTTTTCAACTGATATGGCCACTCCCTGTCTGTTGGCAAGGTTTCTCCCTTCATTTGTTGTTCAGTAAAATGCAGCCTGAACTTTGCTGAGGCTTCTTGAAGCTGTTCTGGTGTGAGAATTATGTGGTAGGATTTTTATTGCAGTCTTCTCCAGCTCTCAAAGTGATCGCTAGTACAAAGACCCAGGATTTTTGTGATTCTTATAATGCAGCCTCCTTATCTAAGACATTTCAGAGGTCTCACAAAGAAAAGTAGATTGGATTTTTTTGAAATTTTTTGTTGATGTTGCTGATTTCTGTGCTGGTTTTTTTTTTTTCCTGGTTTTGTTTGTTTGTTTTGGTATTCTGTTTTGCTTTGTTTTTAACCCAGAAAAGGTAGGATCCCTGAGTGCAAGATTGTCTTCAAGAAAAAAGTGAAGTTGGGCATATTAAGCTGACCAGACCAAAATTCCAAAAAACTAAGGGAGCACAAGACAGGAAGAAGACTAATAGGGGAGGTGTAATATTTGGAAGCATCTTGACTTTTAAGAAGTGGTCTGCAAGATTTTGAGAATGACCACGTTACATAACATAGGTAGAATTTCTGACTCTGACTTGATCCTTTGTTGAACTATTGTTTTTTAATTATCTTAGAGTTGTTCAGCATGGTTTAACTAGCACTCTCACTGCTTCAGTGTCTGTGCATTTACTTTCTAAAGATTTTCATAGTTTCTTCACATAAGACCTTATAACTGACCAGCTAATATTCATGCTTTTCTGTTATTGAAATTGGTTGAGAACCAGCCAACAGAGCAGGCTGCTGCTGGAAGGCAGAAGGACCAGGAGAAGGCCTACCTGTCAGCATGGCTGTTCCTGAGCCACAAATTATTTCTTTACCAGTTCCTTACACTTGCTTGACAAAAGATGACCCATTCATCTGTAGCTGGCTTGGCTAAGTACAGAAACATGTGTGAGCAGCCTCCTCTCTAATGACTGCTGTGCTTGCTTTGGCTGCAATGTGCTGTTCTGCAAATCAATTTTAATAGTGAGGGTGAACAGTTTAGCAAAGAGACTGACTGCCCAGATTGTAAGGGGGGGTGGGATCATCAAAACATCTGTCTTTCTGGTTTGGTATAAAATGCCACTGAAAAATCTGACACTCAGTGTTCTCCCTCAGTTTTGAATAGGTTGGGGGCTGGGGACAGGGAAGGAACACAAATGTTTCAGTTCTCTCTACTTAAAGCAGATGCTGACATCTGCTCAGATGAAACAAGTATGTAACTGGTCCAACACTGCTTTTAGGAGATGTGTAATGTTAGGGCTTGTTTATATTGCAGTGGTTCATGTTGTATGTGAATATCACACCTGACATTTTGAAGACAGCTGGCTTCAATCTCTGCTGACCAATCCATTGAGACCAGGACCGTGCCAGCAAGCCTGACTCTGAGCATCAAGATGGTGTGATTCAGGCAAGCCTCATTTTCAGGCTGGCATTAAGTTTAATACCTATTTCAGCTAATGTTTAATTTTCTTGGCTGAGCATCTCTTGGAAAGTCTCACATCATCCCCTGCAGTGGTGGGTGATACAGAGGCACCAGAGCCATGTGTTCTGCACAGGATCAGCCCAGATGTGATGTGAGCATTGGCACTGCCCCAGACTGCTAAGCTAAGCCGGGCTCGCCAGCTTGCATGGCTCTTCTGTGGGCTGCTCCACACTTCTGTTTTCAGGATTGAGCTACTTCCACTGACTTGTATGAAAGTTCATGTATTTCACTCAATAAACAGAGGCTTGGGCAAGCCTGGAGTGTTCGGTGATAGGTGAAACTTTACTAGAAACATCTAAAAGTTCGAATGTCATTTTGACACAGTGTGGGAATTTCCAAAGTACCAATATATTTCCATTTCCCTTTCTAATGAGTCTTGGATAAAATTCTCATAAACAACTTTGCTGGATTTTTTTACTGCTATTCAGCAGCTCATACAGTTCTCATTTATGCCCCTGTAGTTCCAGTGATTTCTAGATGTTCCTTTTCTTGTGGTTAGCAGTGGTAGAGTTTTGAATGCTATGGGCCTTGCAGAACTGGGAAAAATCTGGGTTCTTCATACCAGCCACGCTTCCTTTCATGGTAAATTGGAGAAATCCGGAATTTCTCAAAGATGACAGAACAAGGCCTTTTTTTTTTTAATTTAATCAAGGTATATTAATTAATTTTTAATTAATTTAATCAAGACTATACTAAGTCTCAGTTGGAATGTCAGAGGAAAGCAAACACTCAATTCTTATTGAATATTTCAGAGATGAAAGCAACAGGATGGGCAAAATTACTGACGGGTATATGTTTTTGGTACTGGAGACCACAGAAATTGAGACTTTTTGTTTTTAAGAATTTTCATGAGGGCAAACAGTAGTGTTTTAAGATGGAAGGTTAAGTGCATGAGAACTGAGAGTTTGACTTAAGATAAGACTCTGACCTAAGACTGATGTTCCTTGTCAGTTGAAAGAGGAGGATGAAACATGATCGGTGGCGTAAATTTGGAGTGTGATTTCCATCTGGTGTAATTTAGCACAATTTCATTGAATTAATCCATTTTCAAGGTAGTGAAGGTAAATTGAATTTTGAAGTCTGAGAATCTAACCTTTTGTATAACCTCACTGTTTCACAGTCAAATCTACACAGAGTTAAACTGCAATGCAGTCCTCATAGTTTTAGCTACATCTGGAACTCTATAGAGCATGAGCTGGAAGTGCAGTGTAGTAGGTCACTACCTAAGGCACAATATATAAACCAGCAGAGGCTTTGAGAGACTGGCTTCTCCCTTTCCCAATCCATGGTCAACTCGAGCTGTACCATTCCCTGTGCTTTTCCTGTGCTTTAATAATGGAGATTCTCCAACATCTCTAGGCAATTTGTGCCTGTTCTTAATAGAATTTTGATCCCATTACTTATGCTCATCCATGTAGACATGGATGTAGACATTCACTGCAGTGATGTTTGGGTGCTACTGCCCCTTTTAGGCTACCATCTCACATGTAACTGTCTGAGTTCTTTTAAGTCTCTTCTCATAGCTTGTGTTTGCCTAACTTCTGATTATTCTGGCTGCCTTTCTTTGGGTTCTTTCAAAGTCTTATTTGTCCCGCTTGATTGTCTGTATTTGAAGTGCATCATCCCAACCTTGATAGTGCTTGCAGCTGGATCTTGCCAGTGAAAGGAGATAGTCTTAAATCAAGTGTAAGGCACTCCATTGTTGTGGTTCTATGCCCTTGTATGAAGACTGCCATCCTGTCACCAACATGACGTTGTGGCCATCTGTTGTCCCAAATGCTGTGTACACACCTCAGCAAGGGTGTACCATTTTGCTGGTACCTGCTAGAGCATCCCAGGAAGGAAGATACCCTGAGTATGTTCAATCCCATAGTGAGGCCAAACTTTGTGATAGCTGGATCTGCTGGAAATACATGAGCAGCAGGGGCATATGAAGCACAGCCCAGGCTATTAGCTCCCATCTTGAGCCTGGCTTTTCTATAGTAGAATCTGAGGCTATGAGCCAGCACTATGAACAGAAAGCATTTGTTTCCAAATGTTGTGGTGCCCGAGCCTGATCTTTGCTGCTCTTTTTCACTACTTGCACATGGGAAGGAGCAATGAATCGTCACAATGGTGAAGGCTGTGTGGGACAGGGAATTCTGCACGTCAAATCCAGCTGCTGTCTCAGTACAAGCTCCCTGTGATGTTTGTGCTTGTTTATGTTAATTTGCACTGTAGTAATTTTTAAATGCAGTAAGTTGCTGTGTAAATGTGAGCTGTAAAATTTATTTTGAAATTCTTCTATTTTATGTGGTTTTATTCCCACAATTACACTAAAGTTGTAATGACCTGTTAAATTAGAAGTAATATGTCCAATGAACAAAATCACATACCAAACAATGTAGGACACATTAAGTAATCATGTAAGGAGCCAGCTTAGTGCTTTACCACTTCATTAAAATCTTCCACCTATGTATCACTTTTCATGTTCTGTACAGTCTGATATTTAACTGATGTCTATTTTATTAAGAAAGTTGAACCAATACTGCTAGAATTAAACTACTTTTTTCTGACATCAGTACAGATCATGTGGTAAGTTACTGAAATACTGTATGGTTGCTCTGGTCACATCTGGAAACAGATCTCTACGTGCTCCTCAAAAAGGGAAGCAAAGTGAAGATTCTTCAGATGCTGGCCTATATTAACTAAACAGATACTTGAATAAGTCAAGTTTGACATCCTCATAGTAACTCCCATGCAATTAAAGCATGCACTTCAATGTTGCAAACAGATCTGCACAGGGGAGGAATTCCTGCACCTGGGCATTTGCTGGCTGGCTGCAGCATTATTCCACGTGGGGGGAAAGTGTCATAGTCTGCATGGGGATGTTTTATACACGTGTATATGTTTTCAGATGAGGGAATAAAGGGAAATATGGGACAAACTCAGGGCTGGCAATTTAGTTGGAAGCAAATAGCTAGGAGGTTAGCAGGCATGGCAGTCGTGGAAACTCTGTGCAAGTACAACTGTAGCAGAATTACAGCAGTTTTACTGATCACAGTACAAGCAAGCATCAAGCTGTCAAAATGAAACTTTCATCAGGATGAAAGAAATAAACAGATATTGTAATATAGAAATAGAATATATAATAAAGGATATAAAATAAATATTAACATATACACATCAAATACAAAATATAAATATATAAATTTTAATGAATATAATAGATAATAAAATATAATAAATAAATATTATAATAAGGAAATATTAGTATAGCAAAAGAAGGAGAATCCAGGTACATCACACTTAGTTGTCTTTCTGGTTAGCAGGATGAAATGCTAATACAAAATGCTAATGCAAAAATGTCAGGTCATTTTGGTGTATGCATAAATATATCTATGTGTGTACATATTCATGTACAGTGGTCTAAATTACTTACAGTTATTTTTCATTGTGGAGATAAAAGGTTGTTTAAAGAAAAGGTGTTCGAGAATAGTACAGCTATTCATTTTCAAAGGTGGATTTACGTCTCCAGCACTGGACAGAGTTTGAGCAAATGGACCTGAAACAGTGACTACTGAATCAAAACCAGGTGATGCCAGACAAGGAGTCTGAATTCCCGACATTTAACTACCAGAAACATCTGTTTCTGTGTGTTGGCAATTCCACCTTTTTTTTTTTTTCCCCAAGTGTTTTTAAAGATGGGAACAATTTTATGAATTAAAAAAAAAAAAGTCCCCAACACATGTATCTGTAATTACCTGGTTTAGTCTGTGTGTTTAATCAGTATGAATTGAGAATGCCATGTACCTTTGATTTCAATCTCAAAGAACAATTGGGCACTGGACAATTACTCTTTCCCCATCTGCCAGTACATGCCTATGCAAAAAAACCAAGCAACCAACCATCCAAAACAACGAAAACCAGCAAAAAGAGACAATATGGAACTTACGCAGGCATATTTTCTAAAGCCACTTGATTCTGATTAAAAGTCTTAATTTCCTTAAAATACTGTTTTGGATTTAGGTCTTTGTTTCATTCTCGAACTGGGATTTCTTTTTTTTAAGTAGTTGAGGAATATCACTTAAGGATTGGCTGTGTTCCAGCATCCAGCTGGCAGAGCTATGGAGTGTGTTAAAGTGAATAGCTCACGTATTCTGCAGTGGCTTCCCCATCCTGCCAAAGATTTAGACTCTAGCTTAACTGTTCACTGCCAGAAGTGCCACTGAGTCAAATGGTATTACTCAGACGATTAAAAATTAGGTTTTCCTAGGGTAGCGAGTTTTCCTAGATCAGCAAGTTTTACCTTTTCTTTTAAAGTCTTTTAAGTCTTATTTTCCCTTTCTTGTCTTGCATTAGTCCCTCTCCACTTTTGAAGAAGCACTTTTTTTTGTGTGCGTGTTTCATTATTTTTTAAAATAAATCTGATAGAGGAGCTAGCAGAAGTTTTACTGAAACTTTGTATTAGTCAGCATGCTGCTGGTTTCTGGATGTGGGGCATACTTGGAGTTTGCATCATTAGTACTAGAAACGAGCTGCTTCTGTCTTGCCCAGCTTCTGAAAGACAGAGTCCCCCATGTGACTGAAGCTGCTGTGGTACAGGTTCAGATACCCAAGGTAGCACCTACTGCTGCCTCAGTTGTCCTGAGGCAGAGGGTTGACCCTGGCAGCTGTTTTTACTGTAAAATTTAGGACACTAGCTAATTTCTCCCATCTCCCTCCTCTTTTGTTTCTAGAGTTGCTGGAACTGTGGCCGGAAAGCTA
>NC_045476.1:140286347-140531347 GCF_009650955.1 Corvus moneduloides | reverse complement strand
AAGCCTATTTAATGGATCAACATTTTTAGAAGGATCTTTCTTCAGTCTGCATTTTTAGCAGAATCATAGATATATCCAAATCTCCGTAAGACTCTTGATATGGAGCATCAACTCTTCACCTTGTTAAACAGAGAGGAGGTATTTTTTGTTCATTTTGCAAGTTGGTGTAAGGTAAAGAGGACGTGCAATGGCATAAATAAATGCATCATGAAGACATGTGAAATGCGTTTTTTTTTCATGTCAGAATTCCAGCACTGAACTAAGCCCTCTTTAAAGGTTCTTGCCAGCCTTCTAGTAATTTGATTAATTTGTTTTATCATCATCTGCATTCTTGAAAGCATTTTGGTGTTTAGAGTTTCTGTTAAAGCTGTTCTCGAGCAAGCCCAGTGTTTGTGAATGACCACCTGGCAGTCAGAAGCTCTCCTGTGCCTCAGCAGGGACCGTGGCTTTGGCTCTGGAAGGGGTCACTGCCAAGTGAGAGTTAATTTTTGACCCTTCCAGTTATACTGCCATTAAATGGCATTTAGAGTGGAAAGGGAATTTGAGCACAGATTTGTCAGTTTTCAAACCACAGGCTTCAGAGAGCAGAAAGTAATTGTCAGCCTACGCCATGTGCTGGGAAATGCCAACTATGAAGATTGGGAGGTTCTGCCCTCAGATGAATTTTTTGTGTGCGTTAAGCTGCAGTGCCTGACTTTGTAAGCTGAGGTGTGGGTAAAATGTAGGCTGTTTACCATTTTAACTCATTTACCCCCCCTTCCCCCAGTCCACAGGCTGTAAGTACCTGATCCTGTGTTAATGGAGCAAACTCAGGGTGTGGTGTCAACACAGATAAAGCTGCTTTCCTCTGCCTTAGTGTGAGACACATCAGCCAAAACCAGGGTGATGTGCTTCAGATTTTGGGATCTTCAGAGAAGTGATGGCAAAATTAAAATGTCTGTTAGAAGGAGTGGAAATCTGATAATATTCAAGCTGGGAAGTAACCTGTTTCTGCTTCATCTACCCTCTCTGAGGTGTACTGAGGAGGGTTAGGGCACACTAACAAGCTGATTTGTGGGAACCCAGAGTGCAGAGAATATTTCTCTGCCTGAAGACCTGAGCAGTAAACTCAGGGTTTGAGTTTGTACACCTTGCTGCAGCTGCTTTCCTCTTCCTGTAGCTCCCTTGTTCTCCTTCAGTTATTCCAGCTCTCAAACTGTTGATTCATGTGGTATATGTCTCATGTTTGGAGCTGAATCCCTGGGTTTTCCTTTACATATCTTTAGCCTTAGCATGCAAGGTCAGTACCACTGCTGAGCTCGAGAAGAGCCAGAGACACTCTCCACATTGCCCCAAGCCCGAGCCCTTGTCCCTGATGTGCAGCTGCTGTCTTAGGCAAAGAGGGACCGTGGGTCACCAATGGCAGTGGATTTTGCTGTTCCCCTCCTACAGCCAAAGAAATGCCCAGTGCTGGAAGACAGAGCCAGCTGAGCACTGGTCCTGTTCACTTCCTGCTCTCAGAAGGGTTCCCCCCGCCTCCTTCCCATGTCTTCTCTTCATCAGTCTGGTTCACAGGACCTTTCTGTCTGACCCGGTCACCTCCAGATCAGCACATCTGCCCTGGTTGCTTCAACCCACGTAGCACTACAGTGAACAGTTAAGGACTGAATAATTAAGGACTTTATTTCTGCACACCCCTTGCTCTGCTGTCCCTGTTTTCTGCCTCCCGCATCCCACTGCACCAGGAAGCTTGGTTTGGGAGGGAGAGAAGGAGACACTGAGGCAAGGGTGGCTGGAAGGAAAGCCAAGGTACTCAGGCTCACTATGTGGCTCTGAACCAGGCTGGGCTGCGTTGGGCTGGGTGAGAGCACACCCGTGTTTTTTCCTTGCTGTTTCTGCCCTTGCTTTGTCCTGCAGGTCTGAGCACTGTGCTGCCATTTTTTCATGATAAAAAGGAGTTAACAGTGCTTCCACCTCTGCAAAAACATATTGAGGCCACCAGAGAAAAGGGCAGTGCACAAGGTAAGTATTTATTCTAACAGCAGGACACCTATCTTGAGGGTACTTAAAAAAAAGAGGCAAGATATAACAGAGGAATGTAAACATGCTGGCTTTGAAGGCTAAGGCCATCTTGTTCAGTCTAGATCAAACACCAGCTTCTAGGCATGGGCATGAGCCCAAGAGCACACGAAGTGCATGCACAGTTCAGTGAGCACACTGGCGTCCCTGGGCTGCAGCAGGCAGACACTAACGGCAAAGGAGGAATTAAACACCGCAGCGGACTGACAGAGTTATGTTTCCTTAGAAATCATTAAACCCAAAGGCAAGTTGTTTTATAAAGGAAACACCCTGTGTAAAGTGCAAGAGATGAGAAATGACAGGGAATTGGCTCCCAACCATACTATGAGCTTGGAAAAAGCAGCAGATGTAGACTTGTGCAATTTTCTAGCATGTAATTTGTTTTTACATTATGTACAACTTGAGGTAAAATGCACTGAGACCCTGTCCCACAGCTCATGTTAGACAAGGCAGCATGGCTGTGTAAAGATGGTTACGAGTTCTCTCTCCATCCCGTAGAGCTGGCTCCTCTCAGGGGCAGTCAGTGTGTGTGAAAACAAAGTGTGCTGAGACCTGTTTTCACCACTGGCCGTGGCTGCTCAGAGCCCAACAGCTTCTACAGGGCCACAGCCAGCCCAGACAGGGGGGCTGGGGAGGGCACACACATTCAAGCTGTACCATAAAGATGTTTTTTTTCCCCTATATTTCTACTCTGATAAGGAAGACATGCCCTGAAGCAGCCTGGGTATCTCCAGTCTCCTCCACTCCCAAGCAGGCAACAAGACAAGGAGCAATGTGGGTTCCTGTCCCCCACTCTGTGATGCTGTTGTAGCAGCTTTTGTAGAGCACTTGGAAGAAAAATCTGCTTGCATCTTTTCCTCTTTGTATCTTACAAAGACCAAATGGATGCTTTAAGTCTTTTTGTTGTTGTTTTTGTTGTTTTTATTTCTGGATGGGAGAAAACCACAAGAAAGGCTGACATTAAAGTTTCTCTGGATGCTCCTTCTGTGTGCATGTATGTCCAGCCTTGCACACTGAGGCGGCACTGGTTGCCCTCAGCACAAAACGTCTGCCACCCATGTGAGCCCGTGCACTATGGTTTGTATAGCTGTGCTTTCAATACCCCTCCCAAAGCAGCCCCTTATGTCCCACATTCAATCTCTTTACATTAGTTGTTTTAATGTTCTCTGAATTTTTTTTCACTTTTTATGTTTTTGTGGGGTTTTTTAAACTAATGTAAAAAACATTTTTTGAAGCCTGACGTCAGTTGTGGTTGATGGGCTTTGTTTATTCATGCCAGTTAACAGGCTAAGTGGAGGTCTACTGTACTTTTGCAAGCAATCTTAATCCATTCGACTGAATAGCAAGAAGAAAAAGATGGGTTGACAGAGGCAGTTAGCAGAGATCATACTTACACATGTTTGTTTTCAGTAATTAGTCACAGTGTTAATAGAAACATCCACTTTAAGCAAAGACGGCTGATTTGCACAAACAGTGGGCCATATGCTCTGGTGGGTGTGGAAGGGGGTTGATAAAGCTAAAAACTTTTCAGGAATTTTTATATGTGAAAACCTGCTATTATATTTATTCATTTATTTATCCAGTGTAATTATTTCCATGCCAGTTAGGGTTTGCAATATTTTCCACTTCAAAACATCAGAATAAAAATGCAGGTCTCCATGTTCACCTTGTCTGTCTGTCTCTCTCTCTCTTCTCTCCCCCGCCGCTTCCTCACACACACACGCACACAGAGAGAACAAGAGAGTTTTTAAGTGGCTGTCTACTGCTCAGGGCTTACATATGGATAGCATATGAAAATGAACTAGGCTGTAGGTGTTTTAACAATGTAATTTAGAGTATGTTGCCTTTTTCACTTTTCCAATCGTGCCAGACGGGTTTTGCTGCCAGAGTATGAAAACAACTGCTGCCTTTTACAAAGATTTATTATTTTTTGGTGATATGATAGACTAATACTAGTTCCAAAGGGGTAGATATGCTGAGTTGTTAACATACCCCCTTGATTCCAGTGTATTCTCTTCCTGTCAAGTGTAATGGGGAAACTTCCTATATGTTATGAAATGCTATTCAGCTGCACATCTCTCCAGTTTTGGGTTTGGTTTTTTTTTTTTTTTTCCTAAATAATAAAGCTAATTGTTTTAACTTCAAACAGAAGCCGTTTTTCTTAGGCAAAATCATAGCTTCACTTTCATAAGGAGCTCACGATCACTATAGGTTTTCAAGAGAGGAAACTGTTTGAGTTTGTGTTATTGCCTTTGCTCACTGTTGTGTTATTGCCTTTGCTCACTGTTGTGTTTTTAAGCATGTTTATAATTTACTCAGCATGGTGCTTTTGACTTTGCTCGTGTGAAACATCAGAAATTTTGCAATTCATCCTCTTGCAGCAGGCTCAGATCCGAATCACAAGCTCCAGCTCTGGGATGCATCCCTGATTACCTGTGGGGAGGTGCCAATAGAGATGAGCATCTTCCTCTGTGTGTCCTCTGAGGCTGGTTTTCTGCCAACCATTCCAAGTGGAGCCTGGGCACTTTGAGAGCATTTGTTCATTTCTAAATCATAACAGCCAAGTTGCAAAGCAATTAACCACTGAATCTAGTGCCTGATGCAAAATATGATTCTCAGTTTTATTTACATGAGTATTTTACAGGTGAGAGACAAATGCATATCCATTTGAAAATCTAAAAGAGTGACAGAAATGAATTCACCACTTGTATAACCAAAAATCCCAGGCCCACACCACCCTGGCACACACACAAAGACTATGACAGAAACAGTTCTGGCATGTTGCACACCCACAGCTTCTTAGACTGCCTTTCAGTGGCCTCTTTGGTCATCCACATGTTTGCACTATGGTTTGTCCCACAAGCTGTGTATTGTCTCTCTGTCGTGCAGCCTGCTCTTCACACAGAGGCCCAGTCCATAGTAAGGAAGTAAGGGCTAAGGAAGGCAACTACTGGCAATGCCCACGTATTTCAGTGTGAGGGAAGGAAAAACTGATGGGAAAACTTGGTTGTAGTGTGTAAAAAGGTGCTGTAGAGCAAAGAGAATAATCTGTTCTCCATGTCCATGAGCAAAGGCAAAGAAAATGAGCTGAAGCTGTAGCAATGCTTTAGGTTGCACATTGGGAAAAACTTTTTCCTGGAGAGGATGTTGGAGCCCCAGTAAGGACTACCTGAGAGGGTTTGAAATCCCTGTGATGAGAGAGTTATTATGGTCAGGCTATACAAATTTCTGCCTGACTGACTATATATGGATTCTGCCTTGGGACTGGAATGGACTGGATGAGTTTCAAGGTCCTGAGGTCACCTGTTTCCCTGGTTACTGCAGCAAACCACAGCATCATCCTGCATTGCCCTTCTCATGTGCTCCACACAGGCAATGCCATTTTCAAAAGCTTCTGCTGGACAGACTTTAATTTTCAGCCATAGCAGATTAGAGACCTTTTGCCAACTCCTTCTTCAGCTGTTTCCATGTTGGTGTTGCCGCAGCTGGCTGCTGTTGGCCCAAGTTTGTGTGGCATTTGTACATTCCTTCATTCCTTTCACAAAGCATCACAGCTGGGGGCTTTGGCTGTACATCACTGATGGGTAAAGGTGGGTCGATGGAGGAGCCAGCTTGGCTCCAACAGAGCTGTTGCTTTGCAGGAAGCCGGCAGCCAGCAGCCCTTGTGGTTCAAGTACATCTTTGCCTTCACTAATCTGGCTGGCTTTCCTCAGGAGCGGTTTGGCACTTTGCACCTGGGGTCCCAAAGAGGCTATGTGCTGTGAGCAGAGGCAAGGGCCGTAGACAGGGTGGCAGACTTCAGTCAGAAACTCTGGAGTCAAAGCTGGGCTGCTTTTGGCTCCCTTCCCATCCCAGGGTAACAGCCTACCAGCAGTTTGACTTTGAGTCACTGTGGTAATTCATGTTTAAAATCATCATTCTTGGCACATGCACCAAAGATTAAAAGAAAACAGGAAAAATTCCTCTCAGAATGACAGATTTACATACCAGGAGGAAAAAAACCCACATAAAAATCTGATTTGAAGAACACAATTATAATATTTTACCCTCATTTCACTAACCATTTTATTGACTGAAAATGGAGCTACCTCAAGACTACAGATCTAAAGTGCTAACAAATTAAAACCATCCCCGAAGGAGAGAGACCACTAATCTGAAGCACGCCTCCCTAAAGAATTTCCGAAGATCTATAAATGCCATATGCTGAATAGACAGTATTTCTTTTAAGGTACAAGTAATTTTTTTTTCCTGAATAACTGACCAAACGCAGTCAAAAAGGGAAGGAAAGAAGACAAAGGACACCACATAAGAAAAATAAGAATGCTATACCAGCATGAAATACCAGCCAACATGCATATGGGAACACTTACTTGATCATCTAAATATGCTTATTTTATACAGTGGATATCCAGAAGTGATTGCATTTGCACTGATTCACTTAATGTAAGAAATAAAGTTGGCCCAATATCCATATTCCATAAACAGAGGTAATAAATTAAAGAAGCTGAGGCTCTTGCTGCCAAGGCACATTTAAAATGTGAGCCAGAAAGAGAGCACAGCTAAGGAGTTTTGGAGAAAAATGGAGAGAAAGAAAAAGCTGTTATTTTGTAAATATAATTACTCTTTGAAATGCAGGAAATGGACACTAAGTGAAGACTCTTGCATGACTCTGGAGGCCTTGAAAGTGTTTCTCCTGACGGGTCCAGAGAGTGATGGTGCCTCTCTCCTGATGGGAACATCTGTCCCCCCAACTCCTGCTCACTTGAACCCACAGGTCTCCCAGCCTCAGGACATGAAGTTCTACACTGCTGTGGCACATCTGCAGGGTTTTGACTTGCACTGGGTGTACTCCCCCTAGTATCTTAAAATTACACTCCGCACTGTGATGAAACACATGCACTCATGTTATGAAATACATAAATATAAACTGGCAATACACATGTGTTTTAATATAAGACAGAGAATATTGAGGATATCTCAGTGCCTCAGTTCTCACCTTCATTACAGCTCTGTGAGCAGCCAGTGTTCCTGGGGAGCATCGAGGGAAAGAATCCCAGACTCTTTCAGAAGAATCCTCCTCTACAAGAACTAGACTTGTGGTAATTTCATATGATGTTAGACCTCTGGTAAAGTCCTCCTGAGATGCCTCAGAGCTGCCCAGAAAACAGAGATGTGAAAACATCAGGTATACTTTGGCACAAATGCAGCCACCTGCTGGTGTCCCATCTCTGTGAACAGCTAAAGCAATGTTACTGTGAGCTGAAACCCCGTATGTGTCCCTCAGGGTATATTTCAGCCATGCATCATACCCTGGACAACCTCAGGTAAGATGAGTTGTCAGATGGCTACCTCTGGTTACACTGACCTGCCTTCATTTTGGCCATGGTTACTGTGGAAGGCAATAGGGTTTCTTTCTACCAGTTTTCAGGCATTCAAGACAAAATGTTGCTGGCTAGTTATGTTTGGAAGAGACTTTTGATTTGATAGGAATAGCATAAAAGTATTCAGAGGGATGGGTCCTTACTTGTCTGTTCCAGTGCACCTGCACAGTAAAGCTCTTCCTCATGTTCAGGTGGAGCTTCCTGTGCATCAGTTTCTGCCCGTTGCCTCTTGTCCTATTGCTGGCACCACTGAGAAGAGCCTCCTCCATCCTCTTGACGCCCTCCCTTCAGAGACTGATAGACATTGATGAGGACCCCTCTCAACCATCTCTTCTTGAGGCTAAAGAAACTTCTTGAGGCTTAAGGCAGTGAACAAGCTCCTGCACTGCAAACTGGTGTCAAGATGATGCCATGCAGATTTTTAGATGAGCCTGGGAGTAGATGGGACAAGATGCTGCTGTCCACTGTGCCATGCTGAAGTAAGGGAGGAGCTGCCAAATGTGGCAGGAGCACAGGAGTGGGCTCCAGAGTGCTCACAGATGGAGCCAGGTGAAGGGACAGCTGTTAGCAGGCATGGACGCTGCTCGTGCCTTGAAACCAGGGTACAGACCTCTCTGGGGAATCAAATCATTCTTGGATGACATCCACTTGGAAATTCTTCCTCAGTACAAGGCAGAGGTTTTCACTCAGCAGACTGCTCGGTAAGGCTTTCATCCCTTTTTTTTCCAGTCATTTTCCCCTCCTTGTACCAAGTGGTAGCCCCCAGCCTGCTTCTCCTGATGCAAGCCATGTGGGCTGGAGAGCTGTACTGCAGTAAATACTATCTGGGAACCATGTCTTTGTGAGTTGCAAGTATTTGTCACTCTTCAGGCTATAAACTTCCCAAGGAGTCTTATTTTTCCTGTTAATATGGAAACTGAAAATTACAGGAACTCCTCACTAAAATGACGATGTTAGCTTATTTCCTGTGTAACATGGATTGACATGTACATATGCTGCTGACATGTTAGAAAAGCAGCTATCTGCTCTCAGGGTTGCTAGAGCCCACTCATAGGACAGATCCAGACTGAGTGAAAAAAAAGGGTGTTACTGTGAAAAATCCAGGATGTGTTTCTCAAAGGCAAGTAAATTCCTTCATTTCAAGTTTAAGAAAAAATCCCCCTGCAAATAAGTTAGACTGGTTAAGAGGAGATATTTAACTGGAGTTCACTAAAGGAAGCTCTAGCATTAAAAATGTCCTTCTAAAAAAGGGAGGACTTTGTGAATGACAGACACAATGCACAATAAAAATCAATAGGGTCTCCATCTTTCTCTTATACATGCCTCTAAGGATAAGATATCCCCTTCTTCTGAATTCACACTGGGATAGCAGCAAACACTGAAACAAGCACACATGATTGTATGCACATACCAACATCTCCATGTTAATTTTCGCTTTCATCTTCATATGTCATCCATAAGTTTTTTTTTGTCCCATTTGAACTGAAGCCAAAAATATTTAAAAATATCAAACATTTACTGCAAAATCATTGGCTGAACTGAATTTCTGGCCACCCTCATTAAAAAATAAAATTAATAATTTCAGAATGTTTTAGTTCTGCTTTAAATATTTATATTTTTAAACTTTTAAGATTATAAATCAGTTGCACTTTTGAAATTGTGGTTATCTGAAAATGACAACTCATGCTGTTTTGGAAAGATGTGATGCAGTCACTTACTGTTCCTGTATGAGACTCAGAAGAAAACCAAGTTTCTCCTACAGGTAGATTCAAGGTTTGGTGACCTACTATTCACTATTAAAAAAAAAAAAAATCACAAATGTAACTTTACATTTACACAAATGTTTGTTGGACGATTCACTATAGCTCTCTCTTAGGTAGGGCCATTAACTTATAAAAAATATCCTTACTGCCCTATGGATGCAAGTACCACCTGAGAAGACAGGTAATTCCAAAATCTCCTACTGCTGCTCTTGGGCAAGGGAAGGAGCACAGATACAAAATTTGGTCTGATAGCTTTCTTTTCCATAGATTTAACAGCAACACCTGATGTAAAACATACTTTCTTGCTCTGTGGCAAAACAAGCCATGCTTTAAGCAGTATCTAAGCTATGAAAGAAGTTGTTCCTACTGTTCACATTTGCTGGTGAGAAGGCAGCTGGTACCACTGATGACATTTGAGGAGAAAGGGAAGAAGCATCAGGTAGGCACTGGGCAAGGTCATGGAGAATGTGGCCAATCCATGGAAAAGGGCTGCTCTCACAGCAAGTTCTCACACTAAACGTGTCTAAATAGTCCACCAAATCACAAAGGTTTCATCCTTCTTTGGTAGGGTGTTCTTTACCAGCATCATTAGGATTTGTCTTGAGCTCATGCAGCTGCTGTTTAAGAAATTCACCTTCAAAATATACGGTTTGAAAGCCTCTTAATGTGGATGATGTTTTTTACAAAATTTCCTGACAGTATTTTGAAGACCAGGTCACACAGACCTTCTGTGATGGGAACGGGATAAATATTTCAGCTGCATGGGGTGTGATATATCATTTATTCTGGCAAGTAGAGCTGTACATTTGAATGTGTAAAAAAAAAAAAAAGGGATATAAAATTCCTTAAACTGTGATTCAACTGCAAAGATGAACAAAACAACAAAATAAGGGGAAAAAAGGGATAGCTGTATTTGTATACTTCAATTAACTGGTATTGTATGGGTAGAATTAGATATAACTTCAGCTATATATTGGCTGGTCAAGTTTCTAACAACCTTCTTCACTCTATGGAATTTTTGCTACTGAAAGCATTTTGTGCTATTAGGCTTAATTCTGCAGCAGATTCCTTCTAAAAAAGGCCTTAGTGAAAATTAAAGTCTTTCTTTATTGAAGAATCAATGTAACCTAGGAGAGATCCTTGGGGGCAGACCAGTGAAATGAGGAAAAAAAAATTATTCCTGCTCATGTTTTGTTTTGCTGGATTTTTATTTTTTTTCAGCTAGTGAAACTTGAGGAAACAGTGTGAAGACTTTTGATTAGTTGTTTCTATTAAAAGATCAAGTCCTGCTTTCCACTGGAATACACTCAAGTGTATTATAACAAGATCTCTGTTATCTTCAACAAACTAAAGCCATCACCATTTACTCCAGCATGAGAACAGATTCTGCCTACAGAGTCAAAGGATACAATTCTGCCCTGAGGCTTAATTTGTCCTTTTTATAAAGTGACCTAAATAAAGTATTGATGCCACCAGGAGAACAGCAGGTTTTGAGTAAGGCACAGACACCATTTTCTGTGTGACTGCTTCTTGTCTTTGTAATGCATAGCTGCGTGTGTGGGATGGCAGCAAGACTAGCAGCTTTGCTGTCACCAAGTCTGAAAACACTCTGCAGTTGAAAGGTCTACTCTTCTAAATGCTCTACATTTCCTCAAATATGTTTTCTTATTAAGAAATTGGTGTGCTTACATGGGTGTGAAGCAGGACTAGTGTTCAGCATTTTGGAAGATTTGACTAAGCAGTTGCATGTAGCAACCTCAGGAGGCAAACCAAGCAAGCCTGGTATAGGGGCTGCACAATTTTGCAGAATCACAGTATCAATCATTAGGTTTTAAAAGACCAACACACCATGTTGTCACCTAAAGCCATAGCACTAAGTGACACATCCAGTTGTTTCTAGAACACCTCCAGGGGTGGTGACTCCACCACCTACCTGGGCAGCTCATTTCAATGTTTAAGAGCCCTTTCCATGAAGAAATTCTTCCCTATGTCCAACCTGAACCTCCCTTGGTGCAGGTTGAGGCCATGTCCTCTTGTCCTGTCAGCAGTCACCTGGGAGAAGAGACTGATCCCCACCTGATCCACAATCTCCTTTTAGGTAGCTGTACAGAGCAGTAAGGTCTCCCTGGAGCCTCCTTTTCACCTAGGCTAAACAACCTCAGTTCCCTCAGCTGCTCATCACAGGGCTCAGGATTTTACCGGGGTTTTCAGTCAATTGTTTGTTAGTTGACCTATCTAATGCACAAGGTTGGAAAGCAACACTTGAAACACGAGTCAAGAAAGAAACAGGCTATTTCAGGAGATGCAGGCTCAGGAATTAAAGGAGACACAGAACCACACAGAATCACACAGAATCATGTTATGGTTGAGGCTTATCTGGAGGTCATTAGGTCAAACCTCCCTGCTCAAGAAGAGCCACACAGAGCTAGTTGCCCAGGACTGTGTTCTGACCTATTCGCTCATCTCTTAAACAAATTAAAGCTCTACTGGAGTAGGAGTCAGATGCCACTGACCTCCAAGCCAGTTCGTAGCCAACCATGAATGGCAATTTCTTCTTGCATCTAAATGTGATTTATCACAGTCTCTCTCAACTGAAGTGTTTGCCTGAGGAGTCAGATGACATTAGTTTGGGGTTTTGTGTTCTGAGGACACTTAAGAAATCCAGAAAGCTCAGGTTTTTCCTTCAGTGAGCTGGCAACTGTGAATGCTTGCTGCAAACAGAGGCTATGAGGGGTAAGATGAATGAGGAATAAAGAATGAGGATTTTGGAGCTACCACAAGAATTGACTGAGAGCAAACTGTGCCAGCTGACATGAAAGGCGGACAGACACACAGTGGAAAAGTAAAATCCTAGGAGAGGCGATCAGTTTGACAACATTTGGGGGAGGTCACTGTCAACCACCCATTATCTTTCCCCGTGGGTTTATGGCCTCCACTGAAGCCACAGCTCTGCGAAGATGTCTGAGTTATGCTTCCTTCATATATATGTGAACATCACTCCCTCCCCCCTTTGGATGCAAGCTTTGAACACTGAAGTCCCTCCCTCTGCTGTCTCTGGCTGCAGGTGTTTCCATGCTACTGCTATGCCGGGTGCCGCGGCTTCTGTGCCATAGTGCAGGGTGCTGCGATCTTCCCAAAAGCCCCACACTCACACACGTGTGCATGCACAAACACACAGACAGCTTCAGCAATATGGGTCAGTGGCAAAGAGGCAGGAAGGGTCTCTGTACAGCGTTCCACGTACGAAGGCTGATCGCAGCCGCACCAAGAAGGGATCCAAGGACAAAGACAAAAGACAAAGGAGGGTCCAGGTTTAAGTACGGGAGTGGGGTGAGCACCAGGGACCAATGCTCTGATGGCACGGGGGCGGTACAAAGGCGGGACTGGGGAATGGGAGCCAATGGGGAAGCTCTGGGGGAATGGCGAGGGGCAAAGGCCAATGGGGGGAACCTGGAGTGGAGAACTTTCTAGGGCATGGAACATAAAAGGTAACAAGGAGGTGGAGGGGCCATGGGCCAACCAGGAATGCAGAACCGGGGTAGATTAATATACCAGAAGAATGCATCCTGGGGGAAGCCTTTTCTGTTCACCCTAACCTGGAGGCTCTCTCATACCAGGGACTGTCTCACCAGCTGACGCTCTTTGTCCCTTGTATCGTAGGCTCACCGGCCACCACACCATGCTCCAGCCAACACCAGATGAAACTCAAGACAAACCCAGTGCTGAGGTTTCTGGGGAAGAGATCAGAACGGGCATGCTTGTTCTGTATCACAGGAGAGGAGTGCTCATGGAGACAAGCTTCTGACCCTGTCCACCTCCACAGAGTACTTTCGTCTCAGCTAAAAATATCACATTAAGGTAAATGGTCCACTTAACAGCTCTCTTTTCTCTTAGGTATTTTCTAAGCACTTTAAAAGATTATTATTTCTGAGAATGTTGTTGCTGTTTGGTATGTCTTATGAGGATACTGGAAAGTCTGGTAAATCAAAATTGGGGTGATACAAGACACAGGGTCAATATAAAAATTCTTTACCTTTTCTCTATTCCCGTGCTTTGGTTTCTCTTGGTAATATTTCCCCAGGTCTGGGGAACCAAGCAGGGCACAGATCCAACTATGAAGGCCTCAGTGATACAGGCTGTGCTCAGGTACTGCCAGGTAACCACTGCCTACTCTGAGTGGCGTCTCTGAGCATCTGACATCTCTGGGTGCTCTAGGGAGACAAGGCAGGTCTGTGTCTTGATCCTTCAGTTCCCTCTTGTCAGTGATAAATTACAGATTTCTGTCTGCAGGGGAGGGAGAGTTCAACCTACGACAGGGAGGAAGGTGGTAAGAGCTCAGCCTGCCTCACTCCCTGCGTGGTGTACAGCAGCTCACCAGGCTGTAGCTCTGCTCTTTACTCCTTTCTTGGTTTAGGTTCCAGCTCTCCTCTCTCATGCCACCAGGTTTAGGATCTGGGGCTGTCCTGAGGGGTGCCTAAATTTAAACTGCTGAAAACATGGAAACACAATGTGACTGAAGAGGCATCCCTAACATTTGCTGGAGGAACTTGAAGTGAAACATTACTTCTCTTTCAAAAAAGCTACAACTTAATATAGAGCCCACAACTTAATATAGAGGAATGCAAAGAAACTAGGGTAGTAATCAGGCAGCATGTCAAATGGTTCATTCCAAAAGGACAGAACATCGCCAGGGAGGGAGGCTCCTGAATGATTAGAACCAGAGAAGAACAGGTCTGGAAGGGACTTCAGGAGGTCATGTAGTCACTTCCCTGGCCCCCAGCCAGTTTGGTTATATGTGTGTTGTTCCTGACAGATGTTAGCCTAAATTGTTGAGACTGCTAGTGATGGAGGCTCCACTTCTTCCCCAGGCAATCTATTCTAGTGCTTCCCTAATTGTACCATTAGAAAGTTTTCCCTAATGCCTCAGAAAATTTTTATACACTTCCTTTGCAGCAGCTGAACTCCAGTGCTTCTTGACCTATCCCCTGCAGATGCAGAGGGCAGGTTACGCCTTTCCTCCTCACAGCAGCCTTTATGTGCTAAAAAGCTGTTACCATCCCCTCCCCCATCTGTTTTTCTTGAGACCACACCAAGCTAATTCCTTCACTATTTCCTCCAAGGTCATGCTTTTTTAGACCTCTTGTTGCTTTCGTTTGGACATTCTCAAATTTGTCCACATACGTCTCAAATTACAGCCATTGCCGAGGAAAAAATACATAGTATTTCTCTAAGTATCTCTCTTCAGCTCGACTCTTTATACACCCCACACAATGTTTGGCTTTTTCATGACACAGCTTTGTTTAATTTTGTTCTCACCAACCTCAGATTTGTGATCAATCCTGTCAAAGTGCAGCACCTTGCATTTTCACAGTGGAAATCCATCTTGTGTGTTTTCCAGGCCATTTCACTGGTTTCCCAAGGGCACTTTGAATTCTAAAGCACTCCTGCAATGTACTTGCAACTCCTCCCAGCAGTATAATTTCCTGAGTTATCTAGCAAGTCTCCTTTCCCACCACCCAGACAGTGATACCACTGGGCAAAACTGACTCTGGCATCCCACATCATTCTGTCCAAGGCATCCATTCACTTAGAGAGCAAACCCTTCAAACTGACCTGCAGGTACAGGTACCAGAACAGCTTGCAAACAGCACATCGACTCCATTGCTTTCTTGTGAAATTTGCGATGTAAAACTGTCAAAACCTGATTAAAGCAAAGATAGCTGCTATCCAGTGCTTCTCCCCTTGTTTCAGATGATTTGTACTTGGTAGATCCAAGCTGGATATTAACCCTTTCACCTTTCAGTTCCTCCCAAGAAGTTTGTTTGCTTATTTGTGACGTATTTTTCAGAGGCTGCATTTAAGCTGACATATCCATGATCCTCTGACTGTACTTTCTCTGTCTTTTCATTGTTCCTTACTTTCCCCTGACCTTTTCCAGACTCTTGGTAACCCAGCTGCTTCTTGCAAGGCCTCAGTGATAACTGCTGACAAGTCAGAGATATTCTTATGTCAGACAAGGAAGCTCAGCCAGTTGTAAAAGTGAGCCTACCTAATTCCTCTCTGGTTTGCTCTTTCCTTTTGTCCTTGGAATTAATGACATTAACCACCTGATCACTGCTATAGGGATGATAGATGGAAAAAAAAGTCATTAAACACTATGACCTTCATCTCTATGTTTCCCACTCCACCAGTCTTTTCCTTACTAGAAACATATAGTGATTTCCTCTTGTCCTTGATGTCTCTGTTCTTACACGCTTTTGCTTTTATACCTGCCTTTAGTAATCTCACCTACTGTTTATTTCCTACATTTCCTCTTGGGCCTGACATCAGTGAAGAGCTCACGATTTTGCTGAACTTGTATCTTTTTACAAATGATTTCTTCCTCTGATTCTTTGAGAAGTTGCCAGCTCGTTTCATCTTTTCCTTCCACAAGACTTTGCCTATCAATCCTTTGCAGTTACTGAAGTTTACTATCCTGCATTTCATTTTTTTCATTCTCTTTATAAAGATCTTAAACTTTGTCATTTCACGTTCACTCTCATACAAATTGTGTTTTACCTTTTTATTCTCAACACCTCCTTCTCTATTGTCACGTGAATAGGGGAGATTTCCTCAACCCTTAGTGTTTGATTTGTCTGTCAGCTCCCCAGGAAAGCCAAAACTCTTGTGCCTGAGCAGTCTATGAGCATCCTGTTATGGGGACCCTTTGCTGAACAGTCCTGCTGGATAGGACAGTTCCACTGACTTATTCAGGGAAATACAGCAACAGCATAAGGGACACCCCTCAGCAAGTTTTCCCACTTTATGACCCATCAGCGGATCTTTCACTTTGTTCAAGCACGTTCCCTGCTGCCGGCAGCTGCCAGCATCTGTGAAGGGCTCGCGCCAACAGTTTACGGAATAACTCTGACAGGTTAAGGCTCAAGGATTGCTGATGATAGTATCTGACTTCAAAAATGTATTCAAAGTGATACACAGACATGCTCTAATCCCCAGTAAAAGTATTCAGCAACCAGACTAGGGTTCTTACCCACCAGGCAGGTTCTGTAGGGGAGAAGGCAGGTTCAGCCCATTGACTGATCCCAGCAGTTACAATGGAGTTTTCCCTTTTTCCCCATTCTTGACTTACTTTTGTACTATTCCTTTATGTTTAGGTGGAGCTTGAGTGACTTTAGCCATAAATACCTTTGTTACTGATTGGTGTAAGTCTCTCACTTCGCTCTTAAAGATATAGTTAATAAAATATAGAGCACAGGCCCAGTGAGGGGTGGTTGTACCTCGGACATGGGTAACTTCGGGATGGAGGTGTGAGTTAATATAATTAGGTTATGATGAACCACATTTATCCAAGGACAGTGATTTCAGTATAGCTTTTGGCTGAACAGTAAGGCACCTTCTCCTATCTCCCTTGGTTGACAGGTGCTATGCAGTTCCTCAGCAGCAAACAACCACCAAGTTCCCCTCCCTGCAGAGATTTCTACACAGCCTGGCTGTGGTGTCTTCAGTTGCTCCACCCTCCCTTCCTCCCCCTTAGCAGGTGCTTCTGGTTGCAGATTGTGTGGGCAGAATCATCGTGGAGCATGCCAACCGCATTCCATCCAGGGTGCAGCAACCTTATTTTAACCTATGATTTCTGTACTGTTATAACTCCTGTTAGGATGTGAATATAACTTCTCAGTTTCCTCTGATTTTACCCCCAGCCATCTTTCCATGAAGTCCCAGCCATCTTTCCACAGGGATCAAAACAGAAAAAGATTTTACTGTTTCTTCTTTATCAAAAGCTGTCTTTCAAGGAGTGACAGAATGTCTCTCTCTATATTATTTCCCTTTCATATAGTTAAAATACCTCACTTCTCCCAAGTCTATTTTAGTATAATTCCTAATAAGACCTTGTAATACTGTCTTGTTAATGTGATGTGCTCTAGAAGGCTCCCCTTCTGCTATGAAGTGAGCCTCGTTTTCGTCCTTAATCATTTTAAGAGACTGCTAGAGGTCTAAATCCCTCTACCTCCTGGTGAATTTAGGAGCTGAGGGTATGTAATGCAATAGCTTCTCTCTTACCCATCCCTGTCTTAGCAGAATGATTTATAAATTACAGTAATATTCAGATAATTTTAAAGAAGCAGAATATTCTTTGTAGATTTTAAGGTTAGATTCTGAGACTTCCCTCCTCTGACCAAGGTTTATGGCTGCGAAGGGTACCCACAGATATCCAGATGTGAGGCAGCAATCTGCCTACATGAAATAACCATGTGTTTTTCCAAGGAAGTGTCCCCAGAGAGAGTGGATGCTAAATCCCAGATGTTGAAGAGCACTGGGGATTCACAGACACAACTTGCCAAGAGCAAGATGCTTAAACAAGCACTTTCACATGGAAGATAGGGATGAGGAGTCCAACCACCACCAACCATTTGTTAGAGGACTAAGGAGAGGAGGCGATGAATCCTGGGTGAAACATTCATTTCTGCCTATGCAGCTTTGTGACCCCATCACGCAGCCTGAGAAAGCTGAACATCCTGAAATATTGAGCTGGAGGCATCACGTGCCTTCAGGGTGAGGCAGCAGCTAAATGCCTCGTGCAGTTTAACAAGAGCGAGTGCACAGTGCTGAACAACATCCAGTATCAGCACAGGCTGGGGATGAACAGGCTGAGAGCAGCCCTGCTGAGAAAGACTTGAGGGTGCTGGTGAATGAGAGGCTGGACATGACCCAGCAATGTGCACTTCTACCCCAGAAAGGCAAATGTGTCCTGGGCTGCATCCAAAGCAGCGTGGGCAGCAGGGTGAGGGAGGGGATTCTGCCCCTCTGCTCTGCTCTGGTGAGACCCAGCCTCGAGTACTGCATCCAGCTCTGGGGTCACAGCACAGGAAGGACATGGACCTGTTAGCGCAGGTCTGGAGGAGGCTACCAAGGTGACTGGAGAGATGGAGCACCTCCCCTATGGGGAAAGGCTGAGAGAATTGGGATTGTCCAGCCTGGAAAAGACAAGGCTTTGGGGTGACCCAGTTTTGGCTCTCCAGTGCCTTACAGGAAAGATGAAGAGAGACTGTTTACAAGAGCATTTAGTCACAGAACAAAAGGGAATCGATTCAAATTGAAAGAGACTAGATATTCAGAAATAATTCTTTACTGTGAGGGTGCTGAGGCACTGGAACAGGTTGTTCAGGGAAATTGTGCTTGCCACATTTCTGGAGGTGTTCAAGGCCAGGTTGGATGGGACTCTGAGCAACCTGGTCTAGCTGAAGGTGTCCCTGCCCACAGCAGGGGGGTGAAACTAGATGATCTTCAAGGCCCCCTTCCAACCCCAAAAATTCTATGATTCTATGATTTTATGAAATGGAGGATCCAGAGTTCAACATAAGGTCTTAAAATTCCCCCAAATGTCATTTGGAGACTGAAGTCCCCGATCTCACCCCTCCCTTCTTAAGCAACCCAGCAGGGAGAGCTCAGCCTCTGCTCAAGAGATTTTCCTCTTACTCACCATATTTTCTCCCATGAACAAAAACCCCCAAATCTGCTCTTGTGGAATTCCCAGGCCGTGGTCTCAAGGCTATATTGTTACGTGTACACATAGCTGCCATTAGCTCTAATAATGTGTGCATTGTTCAGGGTGCAAACAGAGAGCTCTGCTGCCACCACCCATTAGAGTAAGTAGTGCCTTCTGACTTCAGCAGCCCCGGCAATCGCCTGAGGAGCCAAAATTTGTACCTAATACTTCTATTTTTCAAAGCACAGAGCTGCCCAGTCTCGAGGAGATTCTGCAGACTTAGGTAGCAGGAAGGATGACAGAAGCTGTCTTCATCTGATGACAGTGTCTGGCTGGTCAGTGAGAAAGATGCAGAAGTGCCAAAGGAAAGCACTGTTTCTTTCTCAGAAAAGCCATGTGGTACAGCTGCCTGCATAGCAAGGAGAGATCTGGCTGAGTAACAGAGGCTGGGCAGAACATCTGTTTTGTGTTTCCCAGGCTTCTGACAGCAAAACAGAGTTATTCTGGGGGTTTTGCTAGTCTTGCAGTCATTTTAAAAAATGTTTTTGCCAAGTTTTCCACTTTTTGTTAATAAGATTGCTCTTGATATCAAGACATGACTTTACTTAAGGAAAAAAGTCATAAATGTCTGCCATTACCTACATTCCCTCACACTACCTTTTTTTTTTTTGTTTGTTTTCCCACCAAGCTTTTAAATATCCATTCAAGAACTTTGTGAGAATTTCTGCTGGTGATAAAAGCAGAAAGATTTCTTTCATGAACAAATGAATGGTTTCTCTTAGAAGAGAATTACATGTGCTGCTGCCTTATTTTTTCCCTCCCCCTCTAACTCTTGGTTTCCAGATGTAGTGAAAGCTGGTTTGAGCAGAAGAACATATGTTTTCAGCATGAATTCTGTTGGCAGGGCACTGCTGCACAGTACTGCAGAGTTGCTGCAAGCCATCCCTGACCAGCATACATGTATAATGTGCTCTAGAAATTATCATGCTTCAGTTTTATCCTCCTCCCCCTACCTTCAGCAAGTTTTACTTTAATGCAACACTCTATAGACTTCGTGCTCTATTCTGCTGCTGAACACTTGAGTGCTCCTATCAATAAAAATGTTACAAACTGAGCTCTCCCAGACACAGGGAAAAAGCAGCTAACTTTAATCCATCCCTTCAGCATCCTGCTTCTTTGATCTGCATCTGAGGCATGTGGCCATTCACATTTGTTAATTAAAAAAATAAATTATATTGTCCAGTGTTCTACTTATAGGTTGAAAGAGTTATTACAAAGGAAGAACCTTACATGTGGTTCTCAGAGTTTATAGAGATCTTCCTCTCTGCATATTAAAAATGAATAGGATTCTTTATATTTGTCTGGTGATGTTTAGCTCCAGCCAACTTTGGACCAGCTTCTGGCTCACTTGCTCTTTTTGAATAGTTTCTTGCTCCACGAGGAGTAGATTTATGTTGGGATTAAGTACAATTCAGCAAGAGCAAGTGTGCCAAAATCTAGTCCTATAGTAACATCACAGGGCAACTGTACTATAAACATGTCTTATCTTAGCAAGCAATATATCAGAATGATAATGTTTCCATTAAATATATTTTCAGTGACAGAAGGTTAGAATCACACTTTGTTCAGTCATAGATGCTTGGCTGAGTCATCTGCTAACTTGCTGCTTGCCTTACGTCTGTCATATATTATCCGTGAATGAACACAGCAATTTCCATCCCTATTATTCTTTGGGTTCAATCACTTAGTGCACTCCACAAGGCAGCTTTGAGGCTGTCTTTCCATCATATCCTCTATTACTTTAGCTGCCTACTGAATTATCAAACCAGCAATCCATAAAGCCCTTACAGCTCGTATTAATTATCAGAAACTGATGAGATATAAGAACATTAATTGAATTCTTTCATACTCTGCTTTTAAATACAAACCCAGCCCAAGATGGGATGTGGTGTTGTGCATATTGTGCTAGGTAGCAGAACTGAAGGTGTTTGGATGATTAATATTGTTTCACTTGGCTTAATTTGTCACATAATATAAATAACAGTAGACTCTGGGTGTACATCTGAGGACAACACTGTTTGTTAGATTATTTTCTCCAAAGTATTTTGTGTGTCTTGAACAATTATTCTGAGGAAACACAGTGCTACCTTTTTGAAACTGAGGACCAGGCAAAATTTTTGTTTGTGGGAGTGCAGTTTATAAAGAGAAGAAGGAATATGCTGGTGTATGGCTAGATATGGTGACAGACTTGGAATGGTGTAAGCTGTTACCATGTCTGATTTGAGATGTGAGCATGTGGATGCATTTCCTATACCATAATGCAAAAACAAGACAGATGAGCTGAAAGATCTTCAGAAAACTGGAAGTCAATGCATCTTTTAAACCCAGGTGCTGATTTACAATGAGAATGTTATGTTTAGTTTCCCCAGTTCTCCTGAAATAAAACAACATGAAAATATTTGCAGATGACTCCAGGCCTGCTTCTGCCAGCAAGTGGCACTCATGGTTTAGGCCAGTAGGGATGTAAGTTGGTAAAGTGGGACATACATAGGACTTGAAAGTCCAAAATTTAAAGTTAGGACCCAGAAGTTGTGCTAGCTGATCCTATAGGCACAGAAACTCCATATGGGCTTGGCATCTGCATGCAGGTTATTTCCTGAATGTTAGGTCAGAGCAGCTGGCTGTTTCCTTGGCCCATCAAAGCCATCAGGAGCAAAGCACTAAGGAAGAGACAAGTAAGGAACTAAGTTCTTATAGTATGCCTCATATTCACCAACGAATTCATGCCATAAAAGTCACAGGAGACACTCAGAGACCATGGTGCACTGGCTTTCCAGCCCCTTGTCTTTCTAGAACAGCAAAGGTAGGACGGTCATTCATGACAGTGCAGACATTTCATTTTCCTCTTGTGCCTGTATGAGAACAAATTTAACATTGTCTCTTGGAGAGGAGAGCACATAAACTTTAAGCCACAGGGCGCTGAAGAGGAATTTTTCCAACTCTGATGTTGAAGCCATGTTACCATGCAGCATATAAACCATCTTTCTGTGGATTAGGAAAACACAAAAAGTTGAGATTGCAGCCCACTGTTCAGGCCTCTCTCCTGAGGCAGGAGTGGTCTGAGATTTTTAAATGAATGTTAATTTGAGGTTCAGAAATAGAATTTAAAATAAGGATAAATAAAGGTATATATAAAAAAGTATAAACTGTGAAACAAAGCCAGTAAACACCATTTAAAGAGATGATGTAGATGAAAAGTGGATGTATAGATGCCTACATATACTTCCAACCTTGAGAGAGCCACTCACTACACCCCAGAGAGATGGCTGAGGCAACTCCTCTGCCTAAAACAGGAAAAAGACTTGTACAGATCCTGTAACAGCTCCAAAGACCAAACTCTGAAGACTGGAAAACATTTCTAGCAAAGTTAATCGTGCTAAAACACTCAAGCTGCTCCACTTCTTGTGCACAACAGGCAGTCAGATAAGCCACAGTCTGGTGCTGGTAAGGTTGTCTCTGAACTTCTGGGTGCTCAGCAGGCTGCAAAGGGCATGGGGGATCCTGACACTTGCACTGGGAGGAGGACAACCAGCCTCCCTATGCAGATCTGCATGGCCTGGGGAAACTGGGAACCTGCTTTTAAGGCTCAAATCCTCATACAAAGTCAGAAATCATGACTATCCAACAAGATCTCACAGCAGCTGAATTCTTGGTGAGATGTTGGGTGTTTTTTTCCTCCTGAAAAAAGAGAAAGGGAATATGAGGCTCTGCTGCCCAAAGACCATGTGGAAACTTTCTCTTTGTGGTTTCCACTGATGTTAGAGTAGCTTTAAGGAAAGCCTGGGACTGAAGCTTAAAACTAAGGGGCAGATTTGAGACCTTGCAGATGGGAGAGAGCTGTAATATTACTGGCCAAAAAAACCCTCAAATTTGCCTTTATACATCCACCCCTCTGTTTGTGCATGGAGGAAGGCCCCATTGGAGTAAGACAAATAAGCAGCTGTAGTTAATCCCACTGAGAGGAAGGATGTACCTAGTCCTGCATCCACATCCCAAATTCCTGTGTACCTGCTTACAGCTGGGCCAGACCTTTGGAGCATCTCTTGAACTTGCATCTTCAACCTGCAGCAAGATACCACTTCTGTTAGTATCACTGTGGGCCATCCATCCTGTCGAATGCAGGTAAGGATCTGAGACCTCAACAAATGCATTAAAACATGAACAAAGATTTTTTGGGGGTCTCTGAAATGCCAGGACTTGTTCTGGCACAGCTTGAAAAGAGGCACAACAGAAGCCAATGGAATGGCTTAGGCAAGCAGGCATTTGTGTAATTCACAGAAACAGGAACCAGAATAAGACCAGAACAATGAATGGTCTCAGGATCTAATATTTATTAATAACTTCTGTTTAAAAAACTCTCAAATCAACCTAAAAGTATGTATTCACCTATCCAAGTCCTCAGGTCATTTGGCTGTGGGAAGAACAGAGATACTGTTAGTACACAGGCTTGCTTAAGAGTCACAGCCTCATAGTTTCTTCTACTGTGAGATAAACACTGCATTTGCTTCTTGGTAGTCTGTTTTTGTATGTGAAATTGCTTTGCATTAGCTTTACACATGAAATAGACACTGTCTTGTATCTATTAGAAGAAAAATAAACAAAAATCCCAAACAAATCAGAACAAGCAAACAAAAACCCAAACAAAAACACAAGACCCAGAAGAAAGGGGTCCTTCTCAGCATCATAAGGGTTGCAGTCCCTGTTATTGTTTCCAAGTGAATATCCTGCAGGTGTATTCCACCAAGCAGTATGTTTTCATGGTCAGTTTTTAAGATTAAAGAACACGAGGAGTATGGTTCAATGATGGCAGGAGATGGAGCATGAAAATGCATGTAGTAGCCTATCTCACAACATAGCTGTGAATAAATTAAGATGGGAAATTAAGAGTTGTTTAAAGTCAAAAAAGGGAGTTTGGTTCTCAAATAGCCTGAAAGCAAGGCTGCCACAGCTCTGTGAAATGGGGCAGGTGATGCACATGTCTATGACAGGAGGGGACAACTTGGGACCCAGGAGCTCTATTTCACACATGGTTTTGTTTTTTATTTGTATATTTAGATGAATGTTCTTCTTCATCTCATTTTTTACGTGGTTAGATTTGCAAGCAGGATGCAAAACTGATGTCTTTACTCAGTGGAGAAATAGAGATAATATAGGATTTTGATCAGAGAGAGAAGTAGAAAAAGACCAAGAATTTACAGAGCCAATTATTTCTTTTATCAAGTCAGTTGAGTGTAACAGATATTAAGGTAAGATTTAGTAGTTTATATAGCAAAACTATTCAAAGAAATAGGTTTACCTTTGACACGAAAACTTTCTGTAACAGTTTTTCGTTACATTAGGGTCAAGAGGAACATCTCAGAAATACTTCACAGGGGTAATTCTGGACTCTCTATGTGAAAAAATTTATAGTGAGAATTTGGTATTATGCAAGTTTTCCATTCTCATGAGAAGCTATTCCTTGATGTCTCTGCACATACATTATTTTATTTGCATTTCAAAGGACCTCAACCAAAGTAAGTGCCCCTTGTTACAAGACCACAAGTTCATCATAAGAAATTGTCTCAGAGAAGTTACAGTAACCTGAGCTGCAGTATCCTACTGTACACCCAAAACTGCTATTCTGAGATATAACTATAATAATGTAAGTATGAAAAAGAGGCTGCTCCAGCCTCCAAACTAACATGGACCAGAAGTTTTAACCATAATTCCTGTAGCTGTGAGAATATGTAAATGGCATAGGAGGACAGGAGGAAATTTTCCTTCTGCAGAATTCATTTTCTGATTAAGAGTGGAGCTACTGTATAGGTAAAGATGTAAGCACAAATGTCAGTACTGAGCAGCCAATGACTAACCTGTTGTTGCCAACAGAAAATGTACTTTCAGCTTGTACTGTTTTATTCTTGTAATGGCCTATTCTAATTAGTTTTTAGCTCAATGCACTAGGAGCCATTTGCTAACTGGAGTTTTAAATATTAATGCAGGAGTGTTTAAGATGTGTCCATTAAGGCTGGTAAAGTTGTGTTTGATTAACGGGCTTTTCATAAATGCACTGACACAAACTCTTTTTTTTTTTTAATTAATTCAGCCTGCAAATGAACATCATCCATTTTGCTATCATATTTTATCAGTCTGTAAAGTGCATTCTCACTTCAATTTTCAGCCCTGAATGCAGAACACTTTGTGAAAAATGACAGAATTTTAATGAGAAAGTGAACAACATGCCATCAACACCCTTTCGCCAGTAAAAATGGAAAAACATCAAGCTTTAAATCATGTTCCCTCCACACCTTTGGACATCTGCGATTCTGTCTGAGTCCTCAAAATCTGCTATATCTATCACCAGGTGCAGCCTTTAAACGCTGAGGAGCTTTCTGCTTCATTGGTTGGCATGGCAACAGTTGTCAAATCATCCCTTGATAATGCTCTTTAATTGATTGTATAAATTATTTCTGAGATACGTGATTGCAAAACGATGTACTGAAGCTCTTAAGTACACTGATAGGAGTCTGTGCATTTAAAAATGCACTGCATTCTCTGACCCTAGCTGAGAACCTGACCCTCTTATAAGCCTGAAATTTCTTTAGATGAAGCATAAATATCAAGCATTGAGAAAAAGTTCAAAATTATGGCAAAGGTATAATGTACTCCAAATGCATGTTAACAGTTATACCAGGAAAGGTGACTTAGAAAAACATCAACAGCAGTAAAGCTGTTGTTACTCGTTTGCTTCTGCACAGAGAGCTAAACGGCCAGGGACCACAGAGATACTTTCTTATCCATTACACTCTGAGCCATTTTAGATCACTAACTACTAGTGTAAACTCCAAGAGTAATGTTTCTCTGGCCAAAAAGAGCCATTTGCAGTGGAAATGCCAATATTCAAGCTGGTTGTCTAGACTTTCACGGCCTGCAGAGAGAAAGATACATTTCTAAGACACATTAGTAAACATCTAAAGAAAATCAGGGCAATTTCTACATTCAAAAGGCCAGCTTCCCCTCTATTAGCTGTAAAGGGCTCTTGGTGTGACTAGTTCAGATGGAGGTACCTGCATTCCAGATATCAGAAGTAAACTGGTATGATTAAGCTTTTTCCTTCTGTCTTTTGCATTTTATTTTTTTCAACTTGTTCCATGATTTATGATAGCTGATAAATTCTTCTAAGTTCACGCTTAAAGTTATCTCTTTTTTGCAACTCTGGTTCCATTATTGTATAACATCTGAATGTTGAGATAAATATCCTATCTGAATAAACTAGTGATGCCTCGATCAATAAGTATTCACTAAGATGAACACTGAGTTTCCCTTTGTGCTTGCAAAGAATTGTGGAGTTATTAATCTGGTTTTGTCTGTAAATTCCAATGTCACAAATACTAATAATTAATAGACTTTTGTATCAGTGAACTGCAATTGGCCCTTAGCATGTTGAACAAGCTTTAAATCCCAACTAGCATTTCAACACATGGATGAACATAGATAATGATTTATAAAGATATGCAGGGCTTATCTCAGCTGTAAAGCACAGCATTCACTGACCCTCAGACAGAAATTAAGCTTCTTTGTGAGGGACACCCTCTATCTCCATGAAGCAGGGAAGGAGGTGTCTTTTGGTAAGAAAAGGGTAATTAAAAAACCTAAAACATTACTAACAGAATTTAAATGTCTTTGGTTTAGATAGAAAGATGGGGTTTTCTTAGGCAATGCAAAATTCCACATCCACTGATACAGAAAAGACCTTGCAGAAAAGAGGTCTTTGTGAAGATAAATAGCCACATATCTGCTATATATTTATCTTTCCAAAATGTAGGTCATAAGACAAGCAGTGTCCCACAGCATCATATGGAGCTGGGTTCTCCTCATACCAATAGTCCTCTCATACTCATTATCTCTGTCTTAGTCCAGCTTAAAGAGATTAAATATGTGCACAGACACACATACATATTTCTCTTCATGTTGGTAATAAGAAAATGGCAGAGAAATGGTTCAATCATCTGCTCTCTAATGGGTGGAGGTCCTGGAATCGGTCCAGAGGAGGGTAACAAAGATGTTTAAGGGACTGGAGCATCCCTCCTACAAGGACAGGCTGAGGGTGCTAGTCCTGTTCAGCCTTGAGAAGAGACAATGGAGAGGGGACCTCATCAGTGTCTGTCAGTCTCTGAAGGGAGGGTGTCAAGAGGATGGAGCCAGGTTCTTGTCAGTGGTGCTGAGCAGTAGGACAAGAGGCAATGGGCAGAAACTGATGCACAGGAAGTTCCACCTGAACATGAGGAAAAACTTCTTTACTGTGCAGGTGACTGAACACGGGAACAGATTGCCCAGAGAGTCTGTGGAGTCTCTCTCTCTGGAGATATTCAGGAGCTGTGTTTAGGCAATTCTGTGCCATGTACCCTGGGAGGTTGAGCAGAGATGTTGGACCAGATGACCCACTGTGGTCCCTTCCAACCTGACCTGTTCTGTGATTCCATGATTCTGTGAATTTGTGTTTATCTACCCATGTTGGAGTCCATTTAGTGCTTGCAGTGCAGGCACTCTTCAAGAGGCAAAGAGGAATGGAGGATTTCCTTTTGTGTTTAATTATCTATGCAGTAATTATAGATTGCTCTCATTTCTGAAAGTTGTAGGTTTTTCTAGCACACAAAAAATAAAGAATTAAAGTACAGAATAATCATAAAATGAAAGGCAAAGAAACAGCATCTATTTTTATGTATCTAGAAGATATGATCTATCCAGATTATAATCTAGTTAGAGAGAATTGGGTAAATTATCCTTATTCTTGGATTAAATAAATATGCCCAGTAATTGAGATACATATAACTGGCTTGACTTGCATTTATCTTCTTCAGCCTCAGATTGAAGATTGTGTTTCTTATATTTACTGTCTTTGTAAATTCAGTTTTCGTTTCCTAGCTATTTGTCAGAAATATTGTAAATTCATCAAAACTCACACATTGATCACCATCTAACCAGAGAACAGATAAATATATATGTCAGACCTCATTAGTGAAAACTGTCACTGGCGAATGCCTCTTTTCCCTCCCTTACATGCTACCAGTACCTTATACAGCTGATGATCAACAGCTGCTGCTGCCTAATGAGCCTGAATCTTCAGCACTGCCCCCTCAGATACGCTTGGTGTTGCAACACCTTTGAAAACTTAAAACCCAAACAAACTGGCTGCTTTATACCCGAAGAAAATTATTTTCTAGAAGGAAGGGTCTGTCCTGGAGGGAGGATCTTCGTAGCCTGAGTGCTTCTGCTGAACTCAGCGGAGGAATATTTCATGGCTGAGAGAGAAAGACATTGCAAAGGTGGGAAATCCCCACTGGGGCTCGCAGCTGAGAGCCAAACATCCTAAGCTCCATCTGGCAGCAGCAGGCAGGCTGGGAAGATGCTACAAGCCTGGGTAGCATGTGCCTGCAACAAGTGACCCACTTAGTCTGCAGCCCGCTGGGTTGGTGCTGCCACATTGCCGCAGGATGGGGGATAGATGGATGGAGGGAGGGATGGATGGATGGATGGATGGATGGATGGATGGATGGATGGATGGATGGCCTCACCTAGGCTGCTGGGGCACCTACTCCTCACCCTGTGGCAGCTGGTGCTGGCCCTCCCAACAACCCTGTCCTCCCATCCTCAGAAGTGGCTGTCTTCTATGTCCATCAACAACAGGAAGAAATGAGATTCAATTCAATCAAATGAGACTGTGTTAGGAATTAGAACTTTTTTTAACCCTCTCTGATCTGTTATATCTGGGGTTGAGTGATGAAGGTAGTATTACACCTCCAGCACTGGAAATCTCCCAAAATGTGTTAGAAAAGGTGGGTACCACTTCAGTATTACTGATCTTTGCCTTTTCAGGTCTCCTTGGCCCCTGGTTATAGCAAGTGTGGGCCCTTTCCAGTTTCAGGACAGGATCTGTGCAGATTCTTGAAGCGTGTATATGCACATACATACGTATATACTCACTCTTCAGCTGACAAACTGTAGATCTCTTCATATAAGGAGGGATTTAACTCTGAACAAAACCAAATGACTCCGAAGGCTGAAACAAGCTGGAAGCAAAGGTTGTAAGGGAGGCTCCTCCTCCTCCATGTGAATCCCTTAAAGATTTCTGGTTGTTCTGAAACCATATTTCCACCCCAGCATTTTGCCTTGCCTGGAGGCAGCTGTGAAATAGCAGCAGCTGATTAATGCCAGGTGTACATTCAAATCCACGCATCTGTATTTGTTGCTGCAAACTTAAGTAAACAATGACCAAATGTGGCTTTTCTAAGTGCAGTTTGAACTGTGTGTGCATACAGGAACTTAATCACTGTCAGCTGCTATGTTGCAGGCTCAGAGGGCCCTAACCACAGAGGAACGCTCAAAGGAAAGTTCAAAAGGTATTAACCACTTGACACGTCTTGTGTTTTGGTATATTTTTGGATAACTGGAGAGCGATAACAATTTTTAGTCTCAAGTCTGCTTTTCCTTACTGTGGAAGAAGACAGAAAAGAAGATTTCCCCCCCAGATTATCTCAGTTCGTTGATTTTATGGCCTCTGTCACCATCAAAGAAAGTACAGGAAGGGCTGATTCACCTAAGGCTTGTCTTTTTTGTGTCGTGAATGGGCAACATCAGGGAAATTCCTCTTACCACTTAAGATAGATTCACCTTTCATTGTCCCTGTGACTGTGGGCTCCCTGATGAATTGTTTAATACTTTGCTTTGATTAAGAGAAAACAGGGAAATAAACAAAGCTAGTTTCAGAAAACCAGGATCCAGTATTCTACAGCCTGTGACAAAGATGGTGAGGAAAGCCTGTCCTAACTGAAGTCAGTGCTGAAAACTCTGATGATTTCAATGGGAGCAGCATTTTATCCAGTATTTTCTGTGAATGCAATATCCATCTTATCTTCAGGTCTTCAGGCAACAATAATAATAATAATAAATGAAAAGCATCTTCTATCTTAAAACTGCAAGCCTGGATAAAAAATCTGTTATCAAGGTATAAATGCTATTTTTGATGCCTGAACAAGAAATAAAATAGGGAAGGGACTGAATATGTTGTGAACAAACACGTGAGAAGGAGAGAGGAGGGAGGGAGTGGAAGTTACTTCTGAAGCTGTGGTGTTGGAGTATGCAGACTTGGCAAAACAAGTCACATATGTATGTCATCAGTAACTTGAAGTCTCTGAATAACATGAAGTTGGAGCAGATGCTGACTTGAAATCTCATTTGTAGCAGGGTTAAATCATGTGTGGGTAATTATTAAATATTAAAAGCACAAGTCAAAAAGATTACCCAAAGAAGGAAAAAATGGAATATTTCATAAAACTTCTTGATGAGGAGGTGCTGATGAATGAAGACAGGCATAGGGATGGATTTAAGCGTCAGACTGAAACATTATCAATTTTGCATGCCAGGTGTTTTATAAAGGTTACAGAATTCCCACTGTATAACCCTTGTCTCAGGTACAGTCCTTTCCCATCCTTGGACTCCATCTTTTCAATCCCTTGTGGGGAAGGAAGAATATGAAAGCAGCACTTGGACTGGCAGAGTCTTGCTCCTGTTTAACCTCATTTGTCTGTCATTTGTGGACAGGAAGTAAAAATCTCTTAAGGCTTCTGGCACTTTGGGCCCAATGAAAACCCATAAAACTGGGTTCTTAAGGGACAAGCCAGCTCTTAGGCTATGATAACATGAAGACAGTGGCACTGGAAAAAGCATGGTTTTTCTAGAGACTTTGGGAAAGGTCTTAGTGGAGAAGGGTGTGAGACTATCCAGCCTTTCACTGTAACGGCCTAAATTGGAGCTAAGGCCACTTGCTTCCCCAGGGATGATTTCTGCCTTTCAGGAGTGAGTCTTCATATGAAGTTAAGAAAGATGGACAGTATTTTACTATAAAACCTAGCAAACAAACACCCAAATACCTGAATTTTCACAACTGTACATCTAACCATAAGGACTTTTAGCATTTTTGAAGTAGAAATTCGGCTGTGAAGAGCTATAGCAGAACTAAATATTATTTCAAGTCTTGATATTTTGATACTTATTTTCTTAATCTGCCTCACTTTTATTCCTCATGGACTAGGTGTAAGCAGCAGTGCAAAGAAAGAGGAAAAAATCTAACTGTAAACCCCTGAACACTCTTCATTTATCAGACCCCGCCTATGATTCTTATGGTAGTCCCACCATTCCTATTAAAAAGTCTCAATACACCTATAACTTTCCAATAACAGATCTTTTTGCTCAGTCTTGGCCGTCTGATTACATCTTCTTGAAATCTAAAGAAAAAGCTGAGCAGGGTTTGTAAGTTCATAGGGAAGTTCATGTATTATGGATATGCTATTTTTTCAGAGATGGATTTTGGGATTTAATTTCATTTGTTGAATTAAAAGGGGGCTCAAAACTTCAGAGTATTATCCAAGTAAATATCAAACACTTGAATAATTTGCTGCTTGCAGAAGAACAAATTTAGTGATACCAGCTAGCCAAAGATAAATTGCAATGTTTATCAAATACTGGAGTTTTATTGTGGCAGCTACTGTGTTTCACAATTTACAGACTAGGATTCTCCTAATAGTACAGTAAAATTGGATTTGAGAACAACAGGATCTTATAATATCAAAGCTACTGGAGAACATTCTTCAACATAAGCTCTACTCTCTTCTTCATGTTTTAACTCTCCCCATAAAAATCACTGAAGGTAATATGCAAAATCAAAGAGAAGGGCAATTCTAGAAAAAAAAGCCTTAAGAGTGCTGAGCACAGAGGTGGGAGGAGGGATGCAGGGTGGGGCAGCACATGTTTGCTTTGCTGCAGAGATGCTGAGAGCTCAGGTGACCAGGTGTGAAGGCTGCCACTTCCATTGATGTCCCAGCCACTCCTGGCTGTCGGCCTCAGCACCTGGAGCCATTTGCAGCTGCATAACCTTCTCGGCCAAAGTCTTGAAAAGACAAAGGTCACATTGTGCTCTCTGCTGTAAATCCACAGCGGCTGCTGCAGCTGCAGGAATGGAAGTGAGAGCAGAAGCCAGCCAAAGTTGTTGCTATAAAATTGCAAATGGGCATTTGGAAAATAAATCCCCATCAGAAGTTTTCATGAAGGCTTTACTTGGGCTGATAGGTTGCCCAATCTGAGTATATAACCCCAGGCCTATGTCTTTTCTTGCTATTAGTTGTGTATTAGTGTAACTCCATTAACTTGGCTGCATTAATTCCAGATGCCCTTGGAGGAGAGAGAACATCTTTGTTTATCTGGTACATCTGAGAGTAGCAATCCTTCAGCTCAGCCTGTCTGAGCAGTGCTAGGGGAGGAGTCTGGACCTCCTCCTAAGCAGGGCAAACCATCTCACTGCCCGAGCCAAAGTTCACTGCCAAGCTATGCTGTAGCAGTGCAGACAAAAAAAGACCTTGTTTCACAGGATAAAGATAGGTACATGAAGATTGACTAGCTAGCAAAAAAAGTAACTATTCTTCTCTCTTTAGATGCCTTTAAAGAAATTGGCTAGATAATAAAATCTTTTGACTGAACCAGAAAATTTGTATTAAGAATACATAAATATTTGTAGATATTCAAGGTTGAGAGAAAATTTCATCCTGGAAGCTCATCTACTGTCATGAGAAAAATTCTTCCAGAAGCCAACAGTGCTTCTCAAACAGGTGCAGTGCTGTATCTGAGAGTGGAGGAGTGTTTACTTTTCTTCTAAACTTTGGTTAGAATAAGATCATGCCTCTCACTCCCCTCAGAATCCAGTCTAATTGGCTATTAGAAAAAATTTCAGGTCTCTGGTTCCTCTGAACCTTTCTTGCTAGGATTGCTCCTTTAGCAGTCTTACTGCTTGTTTAGTTTCAGGAGCTGGGGTGAGACCTAGAAGCAGGTTGCATAATTTTCATTTACAATTGTGCCATTCTGTGCAAATGGGCTGTCATTAGTGTTTTATTGTCTAGAGAGACCAGTGCAAGAGAGCACCCTTAAGTCACTTCACATCTTACAAGACCACCCTAAGGTTGCCCAATACGTTTGATTCTGGTTTGCTTTTTTGAGAAATATACTTTCATTAAGATTTTTCTCAGATCCTTGGATAATTCCTCAAGACTGGTTTCATTGTACAGGAGCTGCTGAAGCATGGGGAAAAAAAGAGACTTCATAGCTGCACTCCCTTTTGGTACACTATAACAGCGATATCTACAGGTGGAGCAGAGTTACAAATTTATTCATGATGAAAGACCCTAATACCAGTTTTCATCATTCTTTGTGTTTTCCATTTTACAGACATATGTAAAATTATGTTTGTATCCATACATTTTACTATTCCAATGGGAAATTATTGATAGTTGTAGATTTTATGCATGATATTGTTTTAAGTGTAGCTTTTTATTTTCTTTATTTGTTGAATATGGGTTTAATAACAGGGTGGGAGGATAAGGAAACTCCTGATGTGCAAACAAATAATGTTATTCATCTGGCCTACTCGACATCAAATGTGAAACTTCTGTGTTAAAATGGTAATGGTGTCTATGTAGATTCAAAAACTACAGCTGGGTATGAAATGTTCACCATTCCATGTTTATTATGAATCATTCTTTGTTTCCACACAGTCCTTTTATAAATGTTCATCATACATGCAAATGCATAATGCATTTTTCCTTATTCAGCTTAACACAGATTCTGTGATACCCTGTGAACAATCAGCCTGGGAAAGGCTTTGCTGTCTTAACTCATTGCATACACTGCAGCTCTGTGCCTGTTTATTGTGCTCATTGTCCACACTCAGCGGAGAACTGAAATGTAGCATTTTTTAGTCCTCCTTTCTGAAGCACCAAATCCAAAGGTTTTCCAAGTAATCAAAACAACTCCAGACCATCCCCCCCAGCATGTGAATAGCCTAGCAATCTCTAAATTAACACTTGGTTTGCATATAAGAAAAGCAATAACAGCTACTGTGAAATGGAGTGAGGTGTTCCTTGCACACTCACACACACAGAGCGTATTGAGTATGTGCATCCTCCAGCTTCCCTTTGCATAGTGTCATTTTTAAGAATGCATAATAGGTATTCACCATTGTACTTTAAACTTGCAAGTCTTCTGTAGTTCAATTAAGTGTAATCACAGTGTTCTGCCTATGTATATCCCTGTATGTGACAGTGTGACAACATGATTACAAAGGGGTGAGGAAGAGAATGGTAATGTGGCCTTTACACAGCTATGAAATGAAGTGCTGTAACAGAGAGTGTGTAGGTTCATTTGCAATAGTCTGGGCAGATTTACACCTAGGAGACTGTTAAGGAGAGAGTTTAGCATTAGGCTTGAGCCCTTTACTATCCGATAAAGAAACTAACCTCATTCACCAGTAGTGGTGGTGACATAAACACCCAGTGCAGCTGTGGGGTCCTGGACACCAAGGCTCAGAACAAACTGCAGGTCACTAGCAATGTTCATGCCAGCCAATTATGATTCCTCTTCCTCTTTAATTACTTTTCAATTGAGGTGGGACCCGAGATATTATCACTCTCTGCTCCTCTGATTCAAGCAGCCAACATAGGGAGCGTATATCGGGATCTCAAAAACATTCAGAAAGGTGACTGAAGAATGCTGCATGAAAGTACAATTTTTGAAAATTTGATATGGTCTTTGTTGGACATTTCCTCTCCTTATCTGCTTGTATTTTCACTTTCAAGTTGATAACTCCCAGGCTGAGTTGAAACATGGTGATATTTCTGCCATTCTCTTCTGAGTTCATTGTGACTTTTTATCATCAGCAGAAATAGAGGGAAACTGAATTAAACAGAAGCTGCAGAACTTGGAGCTTGTGATAACAATACAAATGGATTTTCTCTAACACAGAAAAACAGCTGTCTCCATTATTTGAATGCTTCACCTTTCTCCATTCCATTAATTGGGTCTTTGATCACAAGCTGAGGTGGAGAGGCCCTGATAAGGAATAAGTTATTAGTAAAGTAGCCTAAAGGAATGAATTGGGCCTAGTACTTGCTGCAGAAGATGAGATAAACCCATAATGCCTGTGTATGTGAGTGGTAAAGAGTGATAGGGCCCTCAGACTGCCCTGAACTGCTTGCAAGAAGACTAATACTCTAGTGCTATGATAGCTAATGCAGGATATAAATTTAGCTCCCGGGAATGGAATAGGATAAAAATTCCATAAAGAGTTTTCTGTAAATGGCTTACACTTTTATATCAAACTGTGTCAGAGTATTCACCAAAAAAAAAAAAAAATTCTTGATCTCACTGTATGTTGAACACAACTGGAGGCTTTCAGTATAAGAAGAGGGAAAAATTACTGTTACATTTTTTCACCAAGACATTAATAAGAGCACCCTTTGAAGTGCGGTAAAGCTAAATTGGAGGAATTACATTTGATTGAATCTAAGCCTGTTTATTTTTTATTTCTGCAGAGCAGACGTTGAGTGATTTGTAATACTTCATTGGAAATCTTCAGGAACTTGCTATCATGTAATCCATTTTTTTGCTGAAGAATACGACCGCAGGGGACAAGGCCATATTGGTTTGTTGTTAATGTACTGGAAAGAGGTACTATGGAGAAAACAGTTAATATTAAATTACGAACACAAGGTTATCTTTCTGCTGCACATGCTCCACTGCCCTAGGCAGGGGTAATCTGTTAATAGCATTCAGCCAAAATGACACCATTAAGGAACTGAAGCTACACATCTTTTGCAAGCTGAATGATGTATAAAGCTGGTTTTCTATCATCCTAGATGCAATAAATTATCCATGCTGCTAAAAATTGATACAAGTCAGAAGTTTGATAAAACCGGCACCCCAACACAAATGGAAGTGCTGCTTGTCAGGAAAGGACACAGAGATGTGAGTGCTGCAGGCCTACCTTTTATTTGTGCCTCTCTTTCCTCTTTTCTGATTTTTTGGGTTTTAAGTGGCAATCCAGCACATTGCCTACAGTGGCATGTAAATGGTGGGAGACCAAATGTGGAAAGAGAAAGGCAGAAAATGTATAGTCCATAAAGCGGTGTAGATGAGGAAACATTAAAGATGTACATCCCTGGTCTAGCTTGAATGAATCACTGCTTTTTACTGTCTGTTTCTTCATTGCAGTTGTCTCTATGAATAAAAGCAAAGGCCAGGTTCAACAGCTTCTACTTAAGTGCAGTTACCTAAGAGCACTGGTCTAGATTTGTCCAGCACCACCCTGTGATACATGAAGTCTCAATTCCTCACACTGAAACTCTTCCACTTTGTTATGTCGTAATGAAAGCTTTTTATCATGACAGAAAAGCCAGAACAGAGTGTTGGGAGCCCTTTTAACTGTAGGAATACACAGGATAGTTTTCCTTTCCAAAAATTAACTTCTTTGACTGCATGGATTTACTGTTGGCTCAGACTCTGCCCAGAAGGACCTGGAGTCATGTCCATGAAGGTCACAGTACCGTATCATATTTAAATGCTTAAATAGGATAAAAATGTGGTCCTCAAACCCTTTTCCCAGCTTCTTCTCATTCCTGGGAAGACTAAAGCCTCTATGAAATCTGTGGTTTGTCATTGAATTTGTCTGAACTTGTCCCAAGAGAAGCTGGAGCTCTTCACCCTCAATGGTACTGAGTAGCCACACATCTCACACACCTTCCTCCCTGTTCTGCTTCCACTGGTTGTAGAGATGAGTCATCCTCAAGGGGTGCTCAGCAGGTATGACTCTCAACCACCTTGGGAGAAAGGTTATCCCTTTTCTCCCCTTTTGTTTAAGGCTTCAACTGAGAGCACAGAGGAGAGAGTTCAGCCTCAACATGAGCACCACTGACAAGGTTCGGTGGTGGATAGCAATGCACACCACCCCTCCTACTTTGCAGGAAGTAAAGAAAAGTTCAGTGGGCTGGTAAGAAAGCAAAAAGGAAGAGGTGGGATATTTTTGGGTCTGCTAAATAGGCACTCGTGTGAAAGGGAAAAGGACAGAGAAACCAGGGTTTCACTCACTGTGCCAAAAAGTAGTGTTTCAGCTTTTTTGTCCGTTGTCCTCTGTATTCTTTTTCTCCACTTAGTAATGACATCTGGCTTCCCCTAAGGTAGCCTGTTTGAAACTCTACTGTCTGCCCTAAAGCAGTTTCTGCTGAAGGAGGAGGCAGTGGTTAGATAATGTGATGGACTGCATAGATGAGCTGTCTTCATTCTTCTGTCTGAAGGTATAGACCAACCCTAGGGACCCACCCCTTGTAATATTTTCAATTTTACTAAAGCTTTTTAAGTAGAGGGTTTTTAGAAGTAGAATCTCTATGAGAGCCAAGCAAAAGCAACAGTGCTGAACTTTTGTCACTCCAATTTTGGCATGGTTCAAGGGCACCTGCATCCCAATACAACACAGAAGAAAAGGCCCTACATAGATTTAAGTAAGATTTAGTTGGTTTCAGAGCAGTGCAATATGACTGCACACAGAAATTCATCCTGTTGAGTTCCAGTTCTTCCCTGTTCGCTGCTTGTGGCAAGATCCCTTATAGTACTCCAGCAACCTATCTCAGATAGCCTAGATACCTCCTCACACAGGAGATATATATGTATATACAAGTTTCCTGTTGTTTCATTGTTTGTATTTTTAAAAGAAGTAACAGGAGTATCAATCCCAGCTCATCATCAGAATTACCCCATGCCCAACCATATCCACATACCATGAAACACACTGGCAGGATTGCAATAGCCACAACAAGGAAAAATGTGATTAAAGCACTTAGTACCAGATGGGAGGGATGAGTATTTTTAAAGACAGCATGAAGGCTCTCAGATAGTTATTTGATACATACTGATACTTGAAAGATTGAGAGCGGAATTATTATGGTATATTAAATCAAGACAAAACAGAAAAAGGGAAGGCCAGATGACTTTGAAAGAGCAAAAAATATTTGTAAGAGAACAGTCTAAATGAGCCTCTAAAAACTCATTACGTAGGCCTAGATTCTGAATGATGAGATAAACTGAGCTCCTGAGTATGGAAGCATAACTTCTTGTATGCTCGTTCAGACCCTTAGTTACACATTTATTGAAGTTGTATAGGAAATTTATTTTAACCACTGAAAGACAAATTTGAAGTCTAATTTTTTGCTTTGTTTTCCATTTTGCATGAGTTTAAAGCTGTCTCTTTCTCCAAATCTAGGGAAGATAATTTGATTTGGTTAAATGACATGATTACTGATGTAGTTTCTAAATCTCAAGCTAAACTGAAGAGATGATATATGATATATGAATGTAATTTAAGTCAGATCTCTAGAGAGGAACATGCTGTAGTCTCACTGTCATTTACAGCTACAGAAAGTAATTGAAAAAGTGCTGTTAGATTAAAATCGTATTCTTTTAATCTGCCTTGGTACAGGTGTAGGTGGCTGATGGTCCCTCTAATGAGTTGGTAAGGAAGGACCAAGTCTGATTAAAAATAGAACATTTCCCCACAAGAATTTCCATTGCTTTTCAGAAAAAGCAATTTTCCCTGTGAAAACCCCTGAGCAGGAAGAAAGGCAGAGACACAAAGCACCTGCCTGCAGTGTGGCACAACAGGCACCATTTTGGAGTTGGCATCACCCTTCCACCACCAGCCTCAGACTTTGGTTCTCCTGGGGCAAGGACTTAGACCTTGGGACATCAAATGACCACATGCAGCACAGGGTCCCTGTGCATCTGGTGTTGAAGGAAGGATGGGGAGATTTGATCCTTCCTGAACCACCACAGCCTGGATGAGTCTCAGCAAACTTCATTGCTAGTGTTTGCTCTCTATTCTTTCAGAAAAAGCAGAGCTATAGGCAATATTTGCAGCCCTTCGCAAATTCTGTGATATGCAAAGTACTTTTCTCGAAATGCCTGTTTTGTGTCTTTGGGAATTTACAGGTGGAACACATCTGAGGGGTCTACTTTATTCATAAATAATCCCACAGCAACAAAGAGAAATGCACATATCAGCAAAGGTCCATTTCTTCTCTCAGGGCAGGGCTGGTCCTTTGAGTGTGCTCCTCAGACCAGCGGAGCAATCAGGGCTTGTCTGGGTTTAAACTAAGGAGTCTACCCTTCAACCCTGTGATTTCTTTTTCACATGAGACTTCTGATTGTGAAAAGAAATTTGTCTCATCCTATAGTTATAATGAAATTTTCTTTTGTCTAATTACTCATTCAAGTCACTACTGATATTATTGAACTATGAGTGAAATACACGGTAGTCAAAACTAACAGAAGAAAAATGGGCCTCAGTAAAAGAATATACATTTTGTACCTTATTGAGCTGCACAGCAAATATTATGCTAACTGGTTTCTCTTAAGACAACATGTGTGTGCTGTTGTTAATGGGCTAGACATTACAGATTACATGTGTTTTCCTGTTATTGATAAAATCCGATATAAACTGGAGTGTCTGACTTTTCAGTGAGATCAAAATTATAGGAAATGCCAAGGGAAGCACTCTTTTTCACCACGGATCTCTATAAAAGAGAAGGAAGCAGGGGCAAGGACCTGAGCAGTCATGTCAGTTAAAGGGAAATACTTGGGCAGGAATAAAAGGAACCTATGGATCAGCACCCAGCTGCATTATGGGTGTCACAGCAGGATTTTACCTTGTCATTCCAACAGACTCACTTCAAGTAGCAAAGATTGTGGGGGAGATACGTGAAAAGGTCAGTCAAGAAGTTTTTTGGCAGCAGTTCAGAGCCTGACATGCAAACGTTTGCATGTTTGCATGGAATTTGATACAGGAGCTGACATTGTTTCAACACCTTTTCCAGTGCTTTGTCATATATCAATCAAGTTTGTGGATGACCTCAAACTGGGCAAGAGTTAATACATTGAGGCAGTGGGTGATGGGGAACCCAGCTTCAACAGAGCCAAAGGCAGAGCCATCCTCCCAGGATGGAATAAGCCCATGCAGCGCCCCGCTTTGGCTGATGCATGGTTAGACATCAGCTTTGCAGAGAAAGATCTGCTGGTCTTGGTGGGGCAGCAGGTTGAATATTAAGTCAGCAATGAGGCCTTGAGGCAGGGGCATCCAGGGCTGCATTAGTCCTTCCTGGTGCCAGAGGAGTGATCATTCTCCTCTGCTCAACACTTGCAAGAAGCACTGTGTCAGTTTTGAACTTCTTAGTCCAAGAATCATCAGTAAGCTGAAGCGAGTCAAGCAGAGTGTCACTAAGATGTCTAGGGGCTGGAGCACACAGTGTATGAGGAGAGAATGAGGATTTGTTTGGTCTAGGGAAGACAAGGAGAAGGATGGATCTAATTATTTTCTTCCACCACCTAATGGCTGTTTACAGAGAACATGAAGTCAGACTTTTCTCAGGGGTGCACAGTGAAAGGCAGGAAGCAACAGTTGCACTTTTTGGCAGAGAAATTACATCTGGATATTAAAAAAAAGGAGAAACAGATTTCCATTATAAGTGGTTAAACAAAGTAACAGGCTGTCTAGAGAGATGGTGGAGATGTCCTTGGAGAGTTTCAAACCTACAGCAAAGAGTCCCAAGCAACCTGACCCAACTTTTATGTCAGTCCTCCTTTGAGGAGATGGGACAAAGTGACCTTCAGAGGTCTCTTCCAACCTGAATTGAACTGTGATTCACTACCAATTGTTTAAATACTTCTCTTTGAAGTCTACAGAAATATCTTCTATGGAGAAAAAGCTCTTTCTCTCTAATTTTAACCATCTGAAAAATAGATTGGGGAATTTGAAGAATGTGACATTAAATCACAATGTGATCTACAGAGCGTGGTGTTTGCTTCTGGTTAAGTCAGTGATAGCCAGAAATCATTAGACAGGTTGGTGTTGCTGTCATTTTGACAGGTGATCAAAGAAGGAAAAGAATAAACTATTACTTTGCTCCCAGTTTGTTTAAAGACACAGAGAAATGATGGAGTGACCAGACTGAGATGTATTAAATTTGTTTTCAAAAACACTGGATTTTCGTTATAGGCATTTCAGGACAAAAATTTCAAAACAAGTAATTCCCACTTTAATGAGGAAAATCTGTGTACAAACCAGCTTTTGGACACAAATCACAGTGCTTGTGCCTCTAAGTAACCAGTTGCTAATGTAGATCAGGTGCTCAGAGGAAGAAGTGTTTTGAGTCATTTATTGTGGAAGGCAAATTTTGTGGATTCAAAATGTCTCCCCACAAATCTCTTTGGAAAATCAGTCCTCACATTAAATGCAACTTCTTATGCATTGTGGCCTGTGCAATTATATGTCTCCTACCGTGTCAGTACAGTAACTTCTTTAATTACCCTTATACCACTCCCACTTCCCAAAATGACATTCAAAAATACAGGTGTGCAAAAATCATTGAGGAATAATGTTTGTATTACCCTTGAAATGGCTGCTTTAAGTTTTATTCTCAGTACATCAATCCACATGAGAACTTTGCAGATGTTAAAAACACATACACTCTATAAATTAATCTATGCCACTTGAGGGAATTGAAGGAAAGAAAGGAAATTCATATAATTCAGTGTAATGAATTCAGATATGTGGCTTTACCACCAGCTTCATTTTCATTTTAAGTGTAGAAACTGGCAATCAAAGTTAGCACAAAAGTGATAGTCTTTTCATAAATGCACATGCTTCACTGTTGGATGCTTCTTGGCTGATAAGCCTGGCTTCTCAAGAGTATTTTCAGAGAGAACCAAAAGGCAATGCTGAATAGTTCAGATGCAAAAACTGAATAGGAAATGATGCTTCAGGCAAAAAAAGGCCTCAGCAATGCTTATTAATTGATTATAAATAATTTTATCTTAGAATAAAGGAAATGATTCTACTAGCAGTTTTAAAAAAGGGAGCCCCAGAGCAAGGGAAGGGGTGGATGAGAATGGAAGGGTACATTAAATATGAGCACCTTTATGCCATCTGTGTAAACGCAAATAGCAGCAGGTAAGCTGTGCAAAGGAAGACCTTCACGAAGTAGCATGAGGGGTTATTTTAAGTGAGAAAAGTTATCAAATCAAATTATTCTTGTAGTGACCCCTACAAACCTCTCTTCATCCATGCATGGATTGCTGGGGAAGCATTTGAGAAAGGACACATCTAATAACCTTTCTTTTCTAACTGTTCAGGTCTCTTCAGCCCTGCAGACAGGGACTGAAACCAGATGTTTAACTGGACCCAAAATCGTTCCAGCTCAGTTTGAGTTCCCATCACAAAAAAATTCAGCAGAATAACTCAGATTTGCTTCCAGTGGGAGACAAAAATAGTGGCTAAGTGTTGTTTTCTGTTCTGGCACTGGGTTTCTGCACAGCTTCATGCTTCTCAGCTTGGGTGGATGGGTCAATGATTGATCTCTGCAAGAAGACAGGGTGGCACCCTGCTAATGTGACACACAGCAGTGCCACAGCATTTGTAGGATGGTCACAGCTGATCACAGAGGCAGCAGTGGGAGCAGCTGTTTGCCAGTATTCAAAAGGACAAAAAATCTGTGGCCACCTCTGGAGGTTACCATGTCCTACCTCCTGCTCATAGTAGGGCTGGCATCATGGCTGTGTGTGGTTGCCCAGGGCCTTGTTCAGTCACAATTTAACTTCTGCAGTAAAACAGATTTTTAATTTTTTACAGACTTCCAGGGCAGCCAGTCCGTATTCACCTTCTCTCTAACCCTGTCTAATTGAAGAATTTCCCAATTCAAAGATGGTAAATGGAGTCTCAGTACCATACAGTCCTGTGTAGAGGAGGTTCTTCTACCAGAATTGGGACACACCAATTCATCCAGGAGTTCAAAAGGTTTTGTTTCAACAGATATTTGTATAAGTGATAGAAACTACTGATGATCCTCTGATCACATCATCCCATTTACTCAGCATTATGATGGCTAAACATCTGGATGGTTAGGTCAGGGATTCAGGACCCTTTTATTTTATAGGCATTCCAAATCTGAAGTAATATATGGAGATTGCTGTGGAGTCAGGATAATTCAGCATTCTATATGTTCTAATTTTTTCTTCATATCCTATCTGGGAATGTACCTCAGAAATTGTAGACTGGAGTCTGAAGACTAATTTTGACATCTGTGGACATTGTATGTGCACTCATATGTTGACATAGACAGCAGAACTAACTTCAGAGTAAAAAGGAACAATCCATGAAAGAAGGTGTTTGGAATTGTGAGCATGATGTCCATAGGGGGGCACACATTTCTGTGAAGTTCACAGTTAAGGAAGATGATCTCAAAGGTGCAATCAAGTGTCTCTTCTGGACCTGGAGATGTCTGCCCAAAAGACTCCATAAGAATTTTGAAACCTTGAGTAAAAAAACCCCAAAATTAGAAGGGTGGGAGATTAAACTGTGAGGAAACAGAAATTTGGGGAAAAAATCTGACTTTTTTTCTGATGGATAAAAAGAGCGAAAAGCTGTGCTGAAACTGGTAGTGGAGAACTGTGAATCCTATATCAGTTGAAATGGCAGAAGAGATTAGGAAAAAGAGTATTGCCATTTTGAGTAAATTTTGTCCTGCATGGCAGCTGACTACTGATCCCCTTCAGGTCATCATCAACAGGAAATTTAAAAAAAAAAAAGATCATGAAAGAAATTAAAAGAAGACACTCCAATAGACACGCTTTGGAGAAATGCTCCCATGACAGTGTTTGCACATCCAGCCTCAGTCCCACATATCATCTGAAATCACTGCTAAAACTCATGAAAATGGGTACTGCCTTGTACAGTAACAAGGAATGCACTGACCATTATTCACCAGAAAAATGTGTTACCAGACTCTCTCTTGAGAATTAGGTTTTTTTGAGGGAACATAACTATTAGGAATGTTTGAAAATCCAAGTGTCTATTTTAGTTAAGCCCGAACAGGCTTCGATTAAAGGAATGCCACAAATATTAGGACTGGCACATTAGAACTAACATGGTCACAGTGGTCACCTCTGGGATATTTTATCTTCATTCTCCTCCTCGGTTCCATCTTTGCTGCATATATGATGCCTTTTCTTTGTATAATAACTTGAGGTACCGGACAGACAACAGAAAAATTGCCTACAGCTTCAGCAGGAAAAGAGAGTGATAAATCCTTCAGGTTATTATAGATGAGCCCAAAGTTGTCATTTTCCTATCCTGCAAGATTTATCAATTTCCATGCTGTTCCTTATTCTTCATTAACAGCATAATGTAGACTGGCTTATCTTTGGCCCCATGTCCTTTTTTATTTTATTTCATACATTGTATCACAGAGCTATGATAAAGAGTCATCAAAATCATTGTTGCACCTTATTTATACACACTACAGTGATTCAGTCTTCTGTTAACTCATGAATGATGCTTTTCTGTAAGTACTTGTATTTTTCCTCATTTGTCATCATGGTTATGTCTTTTGTACTAACTTTTCATTGTCTTCTTTTTTTTTTTTTTTGTCCAGAGAATGACATTTCTTATATCCCATAAATATTTTAAATAACGTTTTCAAAACACTGGTGAAAATAATAAAAATATTAGCAGAGTGCTGTTTTTGACTTGACATCTATTTATCACCTCTTGCTTAAATACATCATGCATTATCATGTTATAACTTTCGCTTGAATGTTCCAAATCACTTCAGAAGCATAATTTGATTCAATCTCAAAGTGCTTGTTGAAGGAAGAAAATAAAAATATCCCTACTTTATAAGAAGAGCAAATTGTAAAAGTCACCCTGATGTGACCTAGCCAGCAGCAGGGTTCAGGAAAAGGACACACGATCCCGGGTTCTCCATTCTCTGCCTTGCAGATGAACAGTAGTAGCTGCTGTTCCTCTCTATGCTCATTATTGTTGTCTCCTTAGGAATACAGTTGTTTTCACAATAAACCATGGGATCTGGGAGGTATTGGACCCTCCTAATCTGGTTATTGTCTTGTCTTTGAAAGCTCTCTGAAAAACACAGAGAACATCAAAGATCCAATGTAGAAGCTGGTTTTATCACTGGGGACCAATTCAGGTTTGCTCATTATGGAAAAGTATCTGTTTTCTGGGTGATCTATGCCATCTAGATGGCAGTTATCTGTTCAAACTCTTGTCTCCTGGACTCAGTCTGCATCAGTATATTCAATTCAACACATTCATAAATCAATTTCCTTACTATTAACTTTGAATTGTACTTTTAATTGATAATTTAATGAGAGACCAGTACTACCCACAGAGCTGTAAAGCTTTCCAACAAGAATGTATGATTGTGAACAATTGTCTCGCAGCTAAGAAGAAGGCCTGACTACTGCAGGTAAGATCCAAAGTCATTACAGTCAAATATTTTATTTTGGGGATGGCCTTAACAAAGGTGCCTCATAGAAACTATAAAAACCACAATACTGATTTAAACTCTGACACACAAGGTGTAGTATCTGCTCCAAGATGTAAGAAGAATTTTGCAGTGGCTCCCAACAGCCAACTTCTGTTCCAGAGTAACTACATTTTTGGCATAAAAGTTTCTTCTGGCAAAATTTTGGCAACAGTTCCTTGAAGCCAAATATGCACAAGATAGAAAAATATTAGCTTTTATTGCTTTTGAATTTCATACCTTTAAATATCACTGAAGTACCTTTAAATGTCATTGGTCTTGTGAAGAACTCAGAGGGAGATACAGAAATGTGAAATTAAAAGGAACTTTCAGAGTCAACACAAGATACTTTCCATAAACTCATCAAAGTTCATAATAAACCTTGTTAGGTTATTTCCCTTTTTCTCATTCTTTCCTACTCCAGCTACTCCTATCTGAAGATGGATCCAGGATCTCAGGGAACTGAAAACCTGTCCTTGAAATTTCCATATCAGGCCACCTATTTAATCTTCTCTATATTCTTAATTAAATCCTATTTTTAATTAATCATAGCTTATCTGTCTTCTTTTGTGAACTTCCAACTATTTCTAGTATCACCATGAGACAATGCTGGGAGTGATATGTCACAGATAAACTGATTCCAAAGTGTAAACAAGTATAGAAGTCACTCATAAACAAACTTTTGGGGGATTTGATAGGTATTATTTCCAAACGTGCAAGCACACACACACACACACTCACACATATTTTTTTACCTGGATATAAGCTCCTTCTGTGTTGGAGCAGAGGCAATTAGACTGCTTTGTTAAGATGCATGATATCTCGGTTGACATTTTACCCCAGGGGAGAATTTTTGCCTTTTGTATTATATGTCTTCAGATTCTAGGCTTATGAAACTCAAGTCCACTGAGAATAGTATAGATTTTAAGTGTCAAACCCTGAGTCAGGTTGTGTCATTGATTTTTAAGTAGGACTCCACATTAAAATCAATTTTTCAGAGGGAAAAAAATGAAAACATCAATAATAACATCTCAATTCTCTTCTTAAAGAAGCAAGTCATAAAATTAGCAGGAAGGCCATTAAAGTGTTTTCTAAATGCAGATACATTTCAATACAAGGAGGAGGCTTAACTTTGTCTTTACCTGAGGAAATATGCAAAGGTCATTAGAATGAGACTAGATGAAACAAGTAATGTTTTGGTAATAAAGCAAAAATATCAGAAGACCAGAAGACTAAATGGCATAAATCAGGCATAATTTAGAGCTGATCTTTAGCAATTAAGTTGCTACAACTTTTAAAAACGATATAGAGTAATGGCAGTAGAAGAGTATGGCATAACATTAAACAAGTTTAAAAGATACCAGACATTTCAGAATCCCTTTTTCAAGGTAATTAAAAAAAAAAAAAAAAAAAAAAAAAAGAGGGTGCTTAAGACTTCTGGAAATTTAACATCTTTATGAAACAAACTTGCCACTGTAATTACAACATATTATTTCAGTAAAATATAGAGTGTTTTAAATATGTCATGCACAAGCCTGATAAAAGCTTGCTGGAGCCTTTGAGCGATCCAGTGTAGCTCCCATGAATTTAGAAGAATTAGTTAACTGAAGCATTAAGAAATAGCTTCAGACACCCAAATCACTAAAGACTGCCCCTCTCAAAACACATTATGTAAGACTTTCAGAGTACCCATGGATATTCTTCAGTGGCAGTTCAGAATTAAGGAAATATCATTCTTTCACATCAAAAAGCAAAGTTCAGTAAAATATATTATGAAACCCCGTCTGCTAAGTCATGGGTGGTGTCCATGCTCTCTGTTTGGAGGAAAATAAAGTTCTACACATCTTTAGATGGATTTTTGCATTTTAAATTTGTATTTGTGGACTTACCAGTAACTCATTGTCTGCTATCTTCACCAAAACAATTAAATCATTTATGTAGCTTTGTTAAATATGCTGGAATAAGTTTTCTAAGATTTTTTTTTCTGAAAGATCCATTTTATAAAGATATGTCCCAGATAAGAATTTTTAACACACCTGTAATAATTTGCTTCTCATGTTATCTCACAATTATTAAACCTTTAAAGAGTAACTTGAAAAGTGTAAGCAAATCTTACATGACATCTTAAACATCTATTTCATATCTGAAATTAAAATTCTTTTTACACTGTGAAAAGAAAAGCAATATACTCAAGAAAAGAAAAACAGCAGATATGTATCATCTGGTAAAAAATATGGAAAATGTCATATTAAACTAGGAGTTTAATAAAAATTTATTAATGTAATAGCAATTCTTAAAAACAATTTCCCAATACAAAGAAATTTTATTAATAGTAAAATTTAACATACTTGCATTATTTTAACTTTTTAACTAACGAATGAATGAATGAATGAATGAAATCTTTCTTAAGAACTGATTTTACAAAAAAGTAGCATGTATTTCAGTATATGAGCAGTTGCATGCCATTCTATATTACAGCTCACAGGAGTAATATTAGATATAGAAGCAATTAATTTGATCTCATATAAATTTTAGTCATTTCATAGTGAGTACAGGGCCTAAATCATACATTTTAAAGTTTTGTGTCTCTCTGGGGGGTTGGCTGCATTGAATAAGACTATCTCACTTTCATCTGCAACTGCCTTCAAATACACATGCAGTTTTAACATTACAATTGCAAATTATTAGCCTAATTATTTATGTACTTATATCCTGAAGTTATGACAAATTTATTTTTGAAAGGCAGTATATTTTTCTTCCAGCTGTTTTTTGACCGAAAGTTTTTTCTTTTTTTTTTTTTTTCTGTGCTGTTGGCAGTGGACAGAATAAAGAGAATTAATCTCTATGGCTTCATGCTTGAGAAGCCCTTTCCACGTTGAGTCATCATTCTCCTGAGTCCAAGGATGATCTGGACAAATACGTAGCTTCAAGTTGTTCAAAGCCCATTTGTCAATTCCTTACTTTTGAGATTAAATTTAAACTTGTGCAATTCTAAGTGCAGGCAGGTTTTGTCTTTTGATGCTAAATCTGCTCAATCAGATTAAGTATGAATTTAAGGACTTTGCATAAGGAGTTGTTCTCAGTATGTTTCTCTACAAGACTTAAGAACTAAGAATAACTGCACAGAAAAACAGTATTAGCTGAAATTTAGATGAGAACCTAAGCCAGGTTAACATTAAGCACTTCAGAAAACAAGATGCCTTTGGCTGAACCATACTGGTGGGCAGAGCCAGGGCCAGCCCTGACAGCTGTGATTTCCAGTACCACAGCCCAACTGGTCCTGGGAAAATCAATCATTTTCTATGCCATCAGGCCCAGTAAAGAAAATGTAATGCTTTTTCTCAGCCTCTAACACAGTTTCCACAGGATCTTCCAATTCAGTAGTGAGATGTACAGACTGACCCAGAGCAGTTGGTGAGCTTGGTTCATCTGAGCAATGTGGATTTTAACACAGCCTAATGCATCCAGGGCTGCAAGATGAAGCAAATGATCATGTGTGTCCTGCTGCCGTTAAGCAAAGCTGAATTATACTGTTCCACTTCTAAGGCATTCTTTGTGATGTGTTTGTCAATCATGCCAGGGGCACTTAGATCACAGCCTTGCTACAATAGAAAGGTATAACTGGGGGATATGAACTGAACATCTCTGCTCTATTAAAGGCACGGTTTCTAGTCTGCAGGATACTACAAGTGGTAGTAATTACTAGAGAATGCATAACAATAAAAAGGCCCTATCTTTTAAGCCATAAACCAAGGAGAAAAAGTTACAGTTTAATTAATTTTGTTTTCTTTTAGGAAACCAAATAAGAGCCCATCCCACACTCTAGGGCTCCTCAACAATAGTTCAGTTTTCATAATGAAGTAAAACAATGGACAGCTCATCATTCTCCAAAAATAAATGCACAAACAAACAAAGTAATGAAATAAAGCCCCTTCACAGCAGCAAAAAATCTTAAAAGTTAGGCTTCCATCTTAACTCTGCATCTCCTGTTTTTTGAGTGCTGGAGTTCTCTTCTTTTCAATGAATGCATGCAAACTGCTGCGTTAGACAAACAAGAGTCGGGGAGAGTCAATATCCACTACAACTCCTTTTCTCTGAGAGTTTTGAGAGGGAATGACTCAGGATTGCAGAATCTGCATGAAGGAAATATAATCTTATGGAGGGGATGAGTCAAACCACCAGAACTTTCTGGAAAATATCTGGTAGTTTTTATGCATTATTAGTGGGTTTCAAGATTTTTCAAAAGAAAAATTTAAGCAAGAAAGTTAGCATTGCAAATTGCCAAAAGGAAGCTCTATTTGATTAATTGCAGCTGTGAGAGGAAGATCCCAATTTTCTCTTCATAGACCATATTGAGAAAGCTAGGGAAATTCTGGTTGTGTTGATGTCACAGAGGCAAAACTCTATTGTACTTCTCCATATGCCCAGGTGAAGGTGATGCCTTTTCCTGGTCTTAAAATCAAGAGTCAAACACAGTTAGAAGGGAAAAAGGGATTTTACCTTGGTATTTATTTTAAGGATCCTTAGGTGCACACGTCCAGGTTGAATGCACCGAAATACACACCATAATGCACACCCCCAAAAGATCTGGTATAACATTATAGGTTTTACTAATTAGCATATCTATCAAAGATTCCCCAATGAGAGGCTTGAGTCAGCCCCCCTCCCCAAGGAACCTTCCCCTGGATGGTTCTATCTTAGTTTACAGAATGTGTTCTGGAGACGACCTTGGGGTCTGGGGCACACTGATCCCTAACTACAAAACTTCTAAATGTTTAGTCTCCTAGCTTAAGAAACAAGTCCAAGAATGTAGGCTAAAAACCACCAAGAATACAGAAGTTGTAAAAAGGTATAAAAGGTGTATAAAAGGGGTATAAAAGAAAAGGTAAAAAATCATCATGGCATCAAAGGAAGAGGGAAAATGTACCAAAATCAATGTAAACAAAGGTGGTAATTATTTCAGGAAAAAAAATATTTTTAAAGGATGGGAAACATATGGGGTACTAACTATAACTGAGTTTTCAGAATACAATAGAAACCCATGCTAATATAAAATAAAACTTTAGATAAAGATAAAATAGAGCTGAAAATGAAGAAGAAAAAGCAAAGAGCAAAAATATAAATATCACAGACAATAATTCTGAGATTTGGTCACTTGTAAAAAATACAGAGCAAAGAAAACGCTGAAGACCAAGTGTTGATTCACATGTAAATTTGCCCAAGAAAAGCCCTGGCAAAGAGTTGTTTGTGTGAACTAGAAAACTGTCATGTTATTTCCATACTTTCTTCCATTCCCCAAAAACCTCACTACAAGTACCAAGTACATGATTTTCCATACAGCTACTTCCGGCAAGACAGATATATAAGACAGGCAGGATGAATCACCCTTGGACATGCTTTGCTCTCTTCTCTCATTATAACAAAGGACTAGATAAGTGTGTTAGGCTACATGTTAAAGATGGCTAAAACTGAGATAAATCCAAACTAATTGGAAAAGAACAGAAATAATGTTAAGTCTTATAAGCAACCCTAATATATGTTAAGCAAATTTGTTATGGGGTATGTGGTGTCATGTAATGGGAGAATGTCTCACGTCTGTTGTAGTGTAAAACAAGAATGAAGTTCAAGATCTGAAACCACATATCTTCTACAAAAATACTTAAGCAGAGCAACAAAAACCCTGAAGCATCCAACTGTATCCTACTCCCTTCTTCCACTGTCCACCTCCAAAGCTCTCTCCTCTGGTGTTTGTTAGTTCTCTTATTGCTATTTCCCAGTCTCCTCATAGCAATAGACTGACTCAGAATTATCATTAATCACTATTTAAGAGCAGTACAGTGGGTTTTAACCTGGAATAAACGGGAAGGTTGTGAAGGAGAATACACGTGATAATTTCCCTTTTTTTCCCTTTTCCCTTTTCCCCTTCCCTTTCCCTTTCCCTTTCCCTTTCCCTTTTTCCTTCCCTTTCCCTTTTTCCTTCCCTTTCCCTTTCCCTTTCCCTTTCCCCTTTCCCTTTCCCCTTCCCCTTCCGCCTTTCCATTTCCCTTTCCCCTTCCCCTTTCCCCTTTCCCCTTCCCCCTTTCCACTTTCCCCTTCCCCTTCCCCTTTCCCTTTCCCCTTTCCCTTTCCCTTCCCCTTTCCCCTTTCTCCTTTCCCCTTTCCCCTTTCCCCTTCCCCTTTCCCCTTCCCCTTTCCCTTTTCCCTTCCGCTTTCCCTTCCCCTTTCCCTTTTCCCCTTTCCCTTTTCCCTTTCCCCTTTCCCTTTTCCCCTTTCCCCTTTCCCTTTCCCCTTTCCCTTCCTCCTTCCCCTTTCCCTTCCCCTTCCCCCTTCCCCTTCCCCTTCCCCCTTTCCCCTTCCCCCTTTCCCCTTCCCCTTCCCCTTCCCCTTCCCCTTTCCCCTTCCCCTTTCCCCTTCCCCTCCCTTCCCTTCCCTTTCCCTTTCCCTTTCCCTTTCCCTTTCCCTTTCCCTTTCCCTTTCCCTTTCCCTTTCCCTTTCCCTTTCCCTTTCACTTCTTCCTTCCCTTTCCCTTTCCCTTTCCCTTTCCCTTTCCCTTCCCTTCCCTTCCCTTTCCCTTTCCCTTTCCCTTTCCCTTTCCCTTTCCCTTTCCCTTTCCCTTTCCCTTTCCCTTTCCCTTTCCCTTTCCCTTTCCCTTTCCCTTTCCCTTCTTCCTTCCCTTTCCCTTTCCCTTTTCCTTTTCCTTTCCCTTTCCCTTTCCCTTTCCCTTTCCCTTTCCCTTTCCCTTTCCCTTTCCCTTTCCCTTTCCCTTTCCCTTTCCCTTTTTCTTTTGTTTTCTTCTATTTTTATTTTTATTTTTTCTTCCCTCCTATTAGAAATATGTCCTTCTCCTTTCCACAAGGAGAAAAGCTGACAAGAGAACTGCCTCCAGAGAGAAAAGAAAGCTATGTGTCAGTGACACAATCTTCTCAAGTACAGCTACTGTGGCTTGAGAAGGCAGGAAGAATTTGACCTGAAGCTGGGCATTTATCACCTTCTTGTCCAACTGCATCTTTCCATTTCCTGAAGTGAGTTACTAATCAGAGAACTAGATACTCTGAATAAAATAGCAAGTATTACTTTGTAGTTCCTTTCCTTCATGCTGCCTACTTGCAAGGAAATAGGGAGTTGCTACCCAGAGCTTCTTCAGGTCAAAGAGGTACAGCATCTTCATCTTTTATCTCTGCTTATCACCAAAGCAGTAGGTGAACATTCAAGAGATGTACTGTTTGACATTATTCACTTGGGGGGAATCTGCTGTTGAATGTTTTTTGATCTTTACCAGTTGCTCTTCAGAGAGGATCCTTTCATTTTCTGTATTGTTGACAAGACACAATGCTGGCATTAATGACCATGTTCTTTGTCCTGTGACTGTAATATTCCTTTGCTGAAATTACTTCAGTAGCTCCTTAGGTAATATAAAGGAGATGTTTATTTTTCTACCCATGCCTCTGATTTATTTCTTTTTCTTCACAGCTCTGTTCCTTCCTGCTCTTACTTGTTAAGTTGCAAACCCTTCATTCTCTCTTGAGTCCCAGCTGTCTCTAAAAGTCTAACTCATACTTTACAGACTGAAACTCATCCTTACCCCCACTCATGTTCAGGCTCTTTCAAAGAAAGTGAACTTCGTGTGGTATAAGCCACATGGAAAGGGTTAGAGCCAAACAGTATTTATGTAAGCATGTTGTTGCTTTGAGAGAGCCATGGGGTGCAAACTGTTAGGGGCTTTTCTGTTTAAAGACTCACAGGACTTTGTGACAAAGAACACAGGAATCTGTGACTCACAATGCTGTGAGGCATTTGGAGCCAAAGCTCAAGGGTGGTCTTTGGAAACCTCACAAAAAAAGAAGCTTTTCTGTTTCCCCTCATTCTTTGCCCCATCTACAGTAAGTCCCTGAGTAGCATGTTTTGATCAAATGGACAACAGCAGGGATAAGAGCAGGAGTTCAGGCAGGCACAGGGCCAAGGGGGGATGTGTGCTCACAACACAGGGAGAAAAGGCTGAAAGAAAGTTTGGCCAAGAACAAACCTCATCAGAAATCTAGAGCTGTGAGAACTGTAGACAAGAAAAGAATTTGGAAGGAAGTCAAGTGAAACAAAGTTTAGAAAGTGAATTGGGACTTCAACATCAAAACTCTGACGTCTTTGCTGAAAAAGGGAGTTAAAATTATGAAAAAGATAAGGAGGAAGGATGAGGTGGGGAAGTCTGCCTTTATGTCTCTAATCTCTATTCACTGCTCCACTTATGTCTTCCATGTTCAGCTCACTATCCCAGAAGATATTTGCATCAGAGACATTGAAATACTTCTCAGGGAGAAGAATTAAAACTATACTTTTTTGAGAATTGTGGGTGACTGTCCTGCTTACAAAGAGGTCAGGGTGGTTTCTAGACAAGCTTTCATTCTAATATTTATATGGTTAATTGTTTTATTCAAAGAGTCATTAAAACTTCCCTTAATTTTCTTCTCTTTTTTTTTTTTCCAATCAACTCTATGGTTTTTGATCCCCAGTTTATCCCATTATCACTACCCTGTTCTAATTATCTTTCTTACTGTCTAAATTACCATACATACATTCTTTTTCCCCTCCATGACTTAGCTTCTCATACTTTGATCTGCTAATTGGCTTTTTAATCATCTCACTTTGTTTTCTTTTCTTTTTGATACTTGAAAAGGAATTATTGACTGTAATGACCTGAAAGGTACCAGTTTGATAACAATGGCTTCTGAGACCTTAGAGTCAGCCCCAGATATGCTGATTCCAAGGCAGCCAGTGCAGCTGCATAGCCAAAAGACAGAGCATCTCTACATCTGGGAGTGTGATTTAGGCTCCTTCCCCAGGGTGTCTCTTGTTTTACCCTGGAACTCTTGTAATTTAAATGTCTGTCTGCAGACATTTGGACTGAGACTGTCAGTTCACCAAACCTCTGCACACTTTTTGATAGCTACTGCCTGGGCATACTTACCCAAATAAAACAAGCTGTGGAATCACGTATCAGTCAAAGAATACAGTGAAGAGAAACTCTTTTTTCTTTCCAAGCATGGTTCAGACTCTTTGTTCATCTTCAGATCTTTTCTTTTGGTCATGCTTCTCTCCTTCCCTCACTCCTTCTTTCAATTCAGTTTCTTCTCCGTGCCAATGCTTCCTTCCTTTTAATATTTCATGTTAAATTCCACAAAGCTTCAGTTTTCTTGTTTTACTGACCCTTTTCATAGACCCCTGCTTTTCCTTTTTACAGTTATGTCTACACATTGTCAAAGCATGTAGGGTAGGGCCATACTAGAAGGGATTGTGGGCTAAAGATCAAACAGGTCATTGAGAAGAGAAGTTCATGACTTTTTGGGTTACATACAGCCACACGTACCAGTCTGCTGCATGGGTATTTCAGACTAATAATCTTCACTTGACATTCCTGGATTTGCCTAGTGATGACAGTCTCTGTATATTAAGGCTAGTAAATGTCTCTATTGCAAATCACATTTATGATTTTTTTAATGTCTTGAAGACTGTCAGAGGCAGACATCTGAAGGGTGCGATTTCTTGACAGACTGTTTATGTACTAATGTGTAAAATTTCCCTAAAATCTGCTCTGCCATTTCTGTTGCCCGTAGGGTTGAGAAATTCAGTAGTGCCTTATGTTAGTGGTTGTCTAATCATCTTGAATACAAGTTCTTCCTATTGCACTATCGTCATACCATAAAATGCTTCATTGAAGTTTCCTAGAAATAGAAAAGGAGTTTAAAAAGTAAAAATCACTGTTGGGTTTCCCTCTGCAAAATAAAGATTAAATTTAACAGATTTCAGTGCCTATGTGTAAAATAAGATGTGCATTTGGAGGATTGTTCTTAAATGGAGAAAACTTTGAATAGAAGTCTTACAAAAAAATTAAGTTTAAAGAACCATTTTGTGAATGTAAAGGTAAAATGCTGCCTTTCCTGCACAGAAGACAGGCTGCTCAGGGAAAGAGAGGAGCAAAGCTTATCTTTGTGCTAGGTCAGAGTTTTTGATAAGGATGGTAGCATAGGAGTGGGCAGATAAACTCATAATGGAATCCACACTATTGTTTTGTTTACTATCTCTCTAGCCAAGGTTGCTGGTGCCCTGACCGCTGTGAATCCTGCCAAGCCACCTCTGAGAAGCCAATCAAGCAGAGAGGAAGGGTGGGGGTGAGTAGTCTTAGTTATATTTAAAATTTCCTGGAATTGTGCTCAATATTTCGTTGTGTTTGAATGATGAAGAATTTTGACCATATCAATGTGTTTTTGCAGAGAAGCCTTTATTTCTGGCAGGGTTGTGCATGTATCCAGATACTAGATATGGCCTACCAGATTTCCCATAACACATGATTTTTCCCTGATGTGAGCTTTCAGGGTCTACAGGTCTAAACAGGCCTACCAAGGAGGTGAAGACTTTCAAACAGGGAAGGGTTCATCTCATATCATAGTGGAACAGAATGTCAAAGTCCTTCATTAAATAGAAAGACCATGCAACTTTCTCTATTTCTGCAATATGGAAAACAACTCCTTCTCTTCCCACCACCACACTTCAGCTGGAAGACATAAATTGCTATTTAAGCACATTCACAGTACTTCACTTTGGCGTTATCCTAACCTTAACAAACATTTTCACTGAAGTATTGGTACAAGAAAGAAAAGATATTTCATAGAACAAAGATTCATGTTAAAACAAATGAACAAACAAACAAAAAATGTGTAGAGGGAACAGAGTGGCCACACAGAGAATTAGAGGTGAGTTGTCCTGTGAAATGGCTCAGTAATTCTGAGGTATGACACAGAGAGGTCATATACCCAGTTATATCTGTCCAAAGGTATATCAAGTCATAGATAAGAAAGAGATAGCATTTGTATGTGAAGGCAATTAAAAAGAAATCATGAAACAAGTAACAGGATACATTGAAGGAGATAAACTAGCAATCCAAATCCATAACTGGTGCATTAAAAAGGAAGCTTTCAATATTCACAAAGAACTGAATGTTTATTAGACACAGGATATTTTATCATGCTAACAACACAATGATAGTAACTTAATGCACCTCCATGAAAGCAAAGGAATTACTGAAGAAATACATGCTTACTTAGTGTCTCAACAACTTAATATTTTTAGTAATGCAAATGTTTCCATTTGATTGAATATAAGGTGATAAATTATCCTTTAAATTAATTTTGGCAACTAAGATTAGAAAAATATTTTGAAATACATATTTTCTATCACAAAAGAAAACAATCAAATTAAAACCTGATTATATCATTTCACTGCTATAAAGTCTGAAGAGTACTTAAGATAAACACTAAAGATATCATTATCAGTATATATTTATGTAATAAGTGGAGCGGAACAACTACTTCAATTCATCTTAGTTTAGTTAATTTTCCGCAGAGTTGTAAAGGTCTCAGAAAGTATTAAGATTTATTATTTCTTAATGTAATAGAACAAAAAAGTAAGGCTGTATTTTTTATATGCCTGAATATAATTTTTGCTTCCACTTTGCCTCAGAAATGCTGCTAATTAATTGCTTTGGCTGAAGAAATAAATCAGCGAAACATAATTCCATGTCTGGTGCTAAAAGGATATGTCTGGGCCCCTCTACCCTAGAATGTGGTCATATTTTAGAAACTGAAAGACATTCAGCAACAGAGTTTGTCTCCAAAGCTGGTGGATTTAAGGAAGGAAGATATTTTCAACCAGTATGGTGAAACACCCTGTGAAACTGAAGACAGAAAGTTTTTTCTGAGCAAAATCTACTGTCCTCTGGTTTGAAGAAAAATGGTCTTCAGAGGCAATAGATGGCACGTTCTATCTATCAATCAATCAGTCATTTGCTTGATCAATGTCTTTCACTCCTTGAAGAAATGACAATACACAAGACTTAGCTGAAGTGGAACAAATGTTCACTTGCTCATCTTTAATGTAAATGTACCTTATGGATTGTTGATCTTTCCAGAGACTACTGCTGTGTTGATTAATTGCTAATGAATGCTAATGAAGGAGTGAGGTGAATATACACAGTGATGTATTTAAGTGATGATTGATTGGATTTAACACTAGCTGTCAGGAGAGTACTTACCACATGCACAACAAGTCCATAAATATGCACAGAACTGTTCGTTGTCTTCCTGCGTGTCTCTCTGGTCTTTTAAGTCGATCTGTGACAGCAAGAGAACTGCCCCTCTAGACTTTCACTGCTACAGTAAATTCATTCCTAAGGAAGGACATCACCTCTCAATGACAGGTTTTAATTAAACATTGATGATCAGTGCACAGTTGCATGACAAAATGTCACTCGCCAAGTTCCCTTTTAAAAGCAGAAGTAAATTTATAGAAAATTTTAATAATAAAAAAATGCTTAGAAACCACAAAAATAGAAAAAGACTCTGCTCATGAGAGGTCCAAAATACAGAGGGGACATTAGGTTAAACAAAAGAAATGCCATTTCCAATTTAAGAAGAGCAATACTACATTTTTCCTTTATGAGGAGGAGGAAAATAAATGGAAACAGCAAACTTTCTCTGGCAAGTCATACACAGCTTGATAGAAATTTCTGTGGCTAAGAAAAAAATCAGCTACTGACCAAATAAAGAAAAGTGAAAGAACTGTTTGCCTGGGTCAAGTGCAAGTGGGAGGTAGAGGATGCACTAGAGCAGACCCTGGAGCCAGGATGGGAGATGCTCTGTGGAGATGATTGTCAGCTCAGATAAATTGCCCTGGCAGGGAACAGCAGATATTTTTGTCATTTTGATGACAAATTCTCATTGTTCAGCAATCAATACCCAAAATATCTTGTACTTGGGTCTTTTAAAACACCTACCATAGCTGAAGGGGAATAGGTCCCAAACACAAATCTCAGGTGAATTCAGGACAACTATTATGACCATTTAAAATGACCTTTCAAAACTGAAGTTAAAACTCCTTTCTTCAAAAGCAGTTCTTTTCTAATAATAAATATACCCTTCACACAGTCAAGCTAGAGCTAATCAAGTTGTTTATTTTATACAGCCCACAAGAAAGGAATAGATAGAAACTGTTTTTTCTAAATACTTTGGAGCACTCACATATTATCATGGTTATCATTTTCAAATGCCTTTGATTTTCAAGTCCTTAAGCACTTTCAGTAGGTATGCAGACCCTCATGAACATAATTTAAATCTACCAGTGGCTAACAGCTGGCTGTTGAAGGTGGTTCTATACTTGCAGGAATAAGGACTGAAATTCTAACATTGGGAGAAGCATATTTGAATATTTCTATTGATTCACAAGATTTAATTTAGGGTCAGCTTTGCTCCTGCTGCTGAAATTTGAATTTACTAAGTTGAGCTGGCATCCAGGTTTAAGAAATTGGCCTGTGCTTCCACATACCAAATGGGAAGGGAAACAATATGGTGATGGTGAATTTCCACCTGGGCAGCTCTGGAGGTAACCACAGTTGCTTGCTGTGGCTGTGCTTCCAGGGAGCTTTGATTCAGCCACAGGCTTTGGCAGTGAATAGGCAGCTGTTAATGTTAGACCCAAACCTTTTGCTAACTCAAGAGAAGGAGAGCATCTGCTCTTGTTTTAATGCAGAACTTCTCATTTAGAAGAGGAAAATTCACTTCAGTGGTATTCCTATAGGAAAATCTGTATAATGGAGATGTTAAAAAATTGGTTTTAACCTATTTAGGCAAAATGGACAAATGAGGAAGAGAAAGGCTCTGTATGGCAAAACTTGCTTCCCAGTTACTGGCATCTCAAAAGCAGTTGAATCATATCAGATGGAATAAAGGCATTTAAACAAAAAATTGCAAATGCAAATTGCAAGCTGCTTTTAAAATATTGTCTGGTCACAATCTTTCAGTTTTAGGAAAGAACCACATGGGGGAAAAAACCCCAAACCAACCAACTTGATTTAGAGGGAATGTAAAAACCCCAATAATTAATTAGAGAACAATATAAAACTGTTCAGAAAAAAGGAGGATGTTCATAGTGATTAATATAAATTAGAAGTTATGAATAATAAAAAAAGGATAAGTGAGACAAAAGAACATAAGCAGCTGTCTAGGGTCAGTTGATAAGATACAACAGCATTTTAGATACATTAGGATAGGAAAAATGCACAAAAGCTGTTTGAAATAGGGAAAATCCCAGTATTGAAGCACAGTGGACATAATTCTGTCCTGCAGTTACTAAAGAAGTAGTCATATCATATGCTGACAGTAAATAGACTTATGTTCCAATGAAAATGGGGAAAAAAATAAAAAGAAAATACTCACCAGCAGTTATTAAAGGTAGATTTTTCAACAGTGACAAACACAATCCATTTGCATGCTAGCATTTAGATGAGTTGGTCTAGGAATCATTTTAATCATTCAGCATGTTTTCCAGTATATTTGAAATACAAGAAAGACCCAAGCAATGGAAGAAAGGTGCTGAGCTAGAAGAAAAAGAAGCACAAAGCTAGAACACAAAGAAGCAAATAGAAGCAAATATATTTTCTTAGTGTGATGTCAGTTCCAAACAAAAATGACATACATTTGCATATGATAGGTCTTGGTTAATAAATGATATTACTAGAATCACTCAGCATAGATTAAAAACTCTGCAACCTTAACTAAGTCATAAGTTATTTTAAAATAAGATTACCCAACTGCTCTAAATATATCACGTCTTCACTTTTATAGTGCATTTATCTTTTTAGTGTTACTGTACAAATTTTCAATTAAGAACACAGACAAAACCCCCAATAGTTGTCACTCTTTAGCTGGCTTAAAATTTTCCTATCTGATATGGCTCAAAAATGCAATTGGGAAGAGTGAGGAAGGGGCTGAAGGGTGTTAGAAGAGGTAAAGTTTTTAAAGGAATCATAAACCTTTCCATCTTACTCACGTGTCAGAAAAAGTTTCTGGCATATTGCTGAAGAAATCCATGTTGAGAGAAAGGAAAGCTGAATTCCTTGTTTAGTTTTTGAAAAGTTGACCTGGGTTGCACCTGCTGAATTCCCAATGTTAGCAGACCTAGCACAATTTTTTTCTCAGTCCTTTCTTCTCATTCATTTTGCTCTGTTGCTACGCCAGGATTCTGTAGGGATTCTTGCCACTGCCTCCTTCATTATTCAGGCAAATGAACACATAATTCAACTTCTCTCAAATACTGTGGCTACCCAAACCAACGTGTAAAAAGTCTCAGAATTACTGGAGGCCATCATGCCTTAGGAGGAATTAGAACAAGCGATAGATTTTTTTAGACCTTGTTTAGAAATTTTATTTCAGTTTTATTTTTTTAGTGACTGAACAGCAAGTGCCTAAAATAGAGTCTTTTTAATTGGTCACTTTCACTGAAGAGATTTATCAGAGAGGAGATAGATAATTGTCTCGATTTGGAATGTTCAGGTTATTTAATGACTCTGGATTGGAGATACAGTTTTGAAAAGCTGCATACAGCATCTGTGATTGGGGAAGGACTTTTAGGCAATCTTAGCTGTCGTAGCATTTTTGTGAATGGGGGAGATTTTCAGAGGTGCTGTCTGCAGAGTTTCAAACAGGAGCTGCTTGATACCCCCTTACTGTGAGGACATTGCTCTAAATTTGAAGCATGCCGTTGAATAAATAGGCTGTCATTTTTGGACAGGAGACCACATGAATCTTTGCACTTGTACACACAAAGAATAATTGTAATCAGTCAAAAAATAATTTTTAATACCTTTCCTCTTGTTTTATTAATCTTGTCTCAACCTGCATGATCCCCAGCCATCACCAACCCTTTGGGGAGCACTGTTCTTGTGTGCTGTATGAGCCATCCTGTGCAGCAGCGCACTGTTTTATTTTATACCAACTGTATGAAATCAAAGATTTCTTCTGAGCATAATGTGTTTTGGATTTGTGATAGACCCATGTGTCTCACTGAGAACTGCCGGAAAGTTGCCAGGCTGCTCTGTCTGGGCCCTGTGTCCATGTCTGGATCTACATGCTGTCAAGTTCTCTGGTTTTAAACATCCCTGTGATGCAGCACTCTTAGCTTCTCTGGCACATCTCCAGGAGACACGCACTGTGTTTGAAGGTGGCAAGACACAGTCCTGAATAATCCTTCTAAAGAGTACTCAGGAACGGGAAGAATTAATCCATCCCACTCAGTGTCTTCAGAGAAGACTGTATAGGATGGAACAAATACACATTCAAATCAATTTGTTCCCACAAAAAACCCCAAAAGAATCACCCCTCCCCCCCCCCAAGCACAACAAAACAAAATAACATCAAAAACTTAGGGTTAATTACATCAAAATCTACTGCAATGAAGCATCAACAGAGCATAATTTTTTGTACTCATCAGTCAGGTGAGATAGTTAGCATTATCTCTGTGCTGGGGCATAGCTGAGACTGAAGAACAACCCAACCCATGACAGCTTCAGTGATGCTCTAGTCTGGCAGGGACTGAGTGCAGGTGGTCAAAAGGCAGCATGGACCTCACCAAGCCACTTGGAAGTGTTTCCCACCATTGATCACCATACATGTGAAGCATTACTTTATTATTGCAATCACTTTATGATGTTGCAGCAGTCATCGAGCAGTGGTAATCACAGAAATGGTGTAGCAGAGGGCTCCCATCAGCTCAATACTCATCAAGGCTGCTTGGAGAGAGGGTAATGGCACACGAAAAATCTGTGTGGTACTTCTCTTCCTGACTTGGTGTACCAGCTTCTTCCATAAAATCCTTAACACAAAATTAAGACCTCAGCAATCACCCAAGGAGGTTTTGACAGAAAGAATAGGCAAATAAACAGAATATTTACATCCTACAGTTGGCCATGACATTATCTAGTTTGTGTTAAAGATAGAATCATAGAATCATGAAGAGGCAATTTTAATGGCTTTAAACTGAAAGAGTCTGGGCTTAAATTAGATATTCAGAGGAAATCCTTAACTCTGAGAGTAAAAGTAGTGGGACACTGGCACGGGTTGCCCAGAGAGGCTGTGGATGTCCCAATCCTGGAAGTGTTCAAGGCCAGGTTGGATGGGGCTCTGAGCAACCTGGTCTAGTGAGAGATGTTGTGCTAATAGCAGGGAAGTTGGAATTAGATGATCTTTAAGGTTCCTTCCAACCCAAGCCATTTTATGATTCTAAATCTCAATCAACTGTCCCTGATATTGCCAATTGCAGGTTTTGGATTTACTTAGTCCATGCATCATGATAATCACAATGGCTGGAAGAGACACAGCATCTGATGCAGTCTTCATAGAGCCAACTAGTCTTGTACTCCCTCTACACTCAACACCTAGTGAACTTTTGACGTCTACAGTCCAGTCACAATGTACAGCTCTTGGTAAAAGCTACTCAAAATAGTCCATATCCACTAGTTTCTGAAGTGAGTCATTGCTTGGAAAAATGGACTAAAGCAAATAGAATGAGCTTTCTACTAAAATACTTCTCAGACTCCCTTTTTCCCAACAACCCCTGTAGTAGCATGAATTTGAATGTATCCACTGAATGTACCCACTGGTACATTTGAATGTACCCACTGGTTGCTAATGTCACCCAGTGCCTTCCTCCTGTTAAAACCATTGCACTCACACAGATCAATAAAGAAATGCTTTTGATGTCTGGCAAAAAAAAAAAAAAAAGTTGCAAAAGCTACTGGGAAACAAATATTGCTCTTGGTCTGCATTTGTACCACCACAGGATGGACTCACAAAGGCTCAGACTGGCCAATACAGGTTAGTTTCTAGGTGAAAATCTCTGAGGATAAGTGCAGGGATTGAAGGAAGTTTTTTACATGGAGAAATACTACATATTAATCTCTATGTTATTTTGTCTGTGAACTTCAGTATGATTTTGTAAAATTGGTCCTATACATGCAGGCATACTGATTTACTATGTATGGAAATGATTTTCTCTTATCCTTCAGGAAGCATCACACAAGATGAAGAATAAGACTGGCTTATGGCACCTGTGCTCCAAGCTGCTGAAGGAATTAGGAAGATACTCACCTAAACCAGGATATCTCTGAGGATGTTTTCTCAAATGTGCTTACACTGAGTGTGTTTATTTTGGACCCAAACTTCTATGCCTAATCATAAAGGAGGCAAACATTTGTATATTAAAAATTGTGTAAATTGGAAGTTAACATTACAAATCCTTACACACAAACATACAGTGGCCAGTGCTGGGTTTTGCTCCTCCAGGACCTTATTCTTAAAGCTAAAGTTAAGCTGAGTCAGTCTCTGTTAACATTAAATTTTAATTCATTTGGGCAACTGCTGCTGTAGCCAGTGATAATTTTTAGATCTGAATATCATCTTTCTTTTTGAAGAAAATATGTCCTTGCAGTTTTATCATAAAATATAATTTGAACTCATATGAAGTATGAGAAACAATATGAACTCAAAGAAATCAGAACTCTTATGTCATATTACACAACTGTTGGTAATACTGCAAATGAGAAATGTGCATTTCCTTATATTGACCAATATTGATCACATAAAAGAAACTAAGCTTATTTGAAATGTTAACCAAGTATATTATGTCCAACAATTTAAAAATGCATAAATTTCCCATCCATTAAGGTTAAAAGAGACTTCATCATTAATTTAAAAGAAAAATTATATTGGATTTAAATTAAAGTTGCAGAGCAGACTCAGCCATGTTCTGGCCCTGTCTTTAATATGTTCATATAATATTCAGGTTAGTGCTTCTTTACTTAGTTTTAAAATTTGGCTTGGTTTAAAGATGTTTTTCAAGTTGTTGAAACATCCCCCACCAAGTTCAGGGCTGCCCCAAATGCCCCCATTCTCTGAAGCAGTCTGGTTAGAATCAGCTCAACCATTGCTGTGCTGCATGAGAAGAACACTAGCTTTTCAAAACTTGTCCCAAAGCCCCAGATTTCTTTCCTAAATTTTCTAGTTCAGTGGGATATTGGACCATCAGTAGGACTTCTGTAACCTTCAGCAATGCAAATTAGAAAAAAGCCATTTCTTCCTGTGCAACCCCCATGCATTTGCTCAACCGGGCACACAATGGCAGACAGTGCATCCTGAGAGCTCGGCCCTTCCTTTTAAATGTAGTCCCAATCCCATGGCTCCACCCACTTTGTATAATTGTGAAGTTTTTTGGGATAGATTTACAGCATGAGGTCTAGAGTCAAATGGTTTTCCTGATTTGTAGTGGGTGTGATCTGAAAGGTTTTTGAACTGGATTTTTAGAAATATTGGTGGATCTGATTGTCTGAGTTCTGAGAAAGTTTTGGGTTTGGGGCTGTATCGATCTGGCAAAAAATTAATCATATGATAGTCTTACACTCCTTCCATCACTACAGATTATATTTTCCATACTTTTCATATTTTCCATATTTTTCTGTAGCAAGCCAGTAATCCAACACATATTCCTCTTAGAGAACAAATCACTGCTTCAAAAATTTCAGGTCTTTCTTTAGCAGAAAAGAAATTCTTGAACTCATATGCTTTTTGTAGCAATACCACTCCTTTTGATGATCCTTACAGAGGCCTCCACCTTATTAATATTTAATCTTGGGCTTAAAATAAATCATAGGATTAGTTCCTTTTAATTTACTTCAACTATCCTTGTAGTTAAATTGCAGAGGCACAGAAAACTTTACAATGTTCATTTTAGACCTAGGAAATGGAGAATTAAATTAAACCAAAGATAAAAAAACAATGTACTTCAGGTTTCCTTTTCTCCTACTGCAGCTCAAAACTTGAGATTTCTGTTTTGTTTCATTTGTTCCCTAATTTATTTGACATTATTTTAAAAACAAAATGTGGCACGTGCGTCACAAGTAGATGGCATAATATTCTTCAGCAACTTATTCACCCCTGATCATGTGAGCCAAGCTTACAATGGAAATATCTGTTAAGTGGTGAGAACATTTTGTCTCATGCAGAGAACAGCATGTCTCCTGTGAAGGTTCATTATCTGAAATCAGGGGGACAAGAGAAGTCACCAGCAGTAGTACTTACAAGTGAGTGGAGTTACTGAGACAAAAAATGTCATCAGCTGCCCATGAGAAATAATCTAATATGTTGATGTAAGGATGGACAGGCAGTCTTTCATCACCCTGTGAGACTGCATTTTAGAAGAAATATCTGTATTAAATAAAAATAAACTTACCAAACATACTACAAGGGAATAGCCTGGCTTTTCCAAGGTTGATGGTTTCTGTCATAATTTTTTCTGGCTTTTTAAAGTCAATCTTTCTGTAGTACCTCTCACTTACTGTGCCTCTGCTTGTGTTTTAAACCTCATTGACCACAGCATAAAGGCAAACTACATTTCTTGTCCTGTAGCTCCACCCCATCTTTCACTCTCAAGGTTTAAAACACATTGGCAAGACAAAGGGCATTATCTATCTTTACAGTCCCCTAAGCTGATGCAGCATACGGCAGTACAGCCAGGATAGCTGTGTCCACTGGTACCCTGCCTTTAGATTAATGTACAGCATCAATCACCTTATACACTTGTATTTCTATTATACACAGATGGTCTTTCTAACCAATTAGTAAGTCAGTTACAATAGGGGAAATTTAAAATAATTTAAATATGCTTTGGATCTGTACCTTATGGAATCACTTATAAATAATGCTATATGCTTAATAAAAATATCTGTCCCACAACTAAGGACATGGAGGGTTCAACTTTCTCTTTTAACAGTTACACTTAGCCTGGATCAGGTATTCAATACGTTTCTGTCTCTGTTCTTTTATCTTCATTTATTTAATCAAAGCCAACTGTTTTCTCCAAAGAAGAGCACAAGAAAGAAATATTGGTTTATTAATCTTTTCTGAAACTTATGCATTCTTGAGCTGAGCACTGTCTGAACTCAGAATGATTTACATTCTTGTTTATTCCAAAAAGGCTTTATATTTTCTTATCACTTCCCTCCTAGCAGTCCAAGAGATTTTCAAAGTGATAAAACCTTCATCTATTGAGCAGGTGAAGTTAAACATATTCTTATTCTATTTTCAAGATTATGCTCACTCTTTTCACAGCTTTTTTTTTTCCCAATGAATTTGAAAAACAAAGGAAAGAAAATATAAATAAATGAGCTGCATTACACTTTTTTCATAACTTTCTTTTTTTTTTTTTTTTGTCTTTGACATTGAACACAAATCCATCCACTAGAATGTACAGGACCAAAGTTTGAGGTCTTTTATCCTCATGTAACACCACTGAATGCAGAAAGCTCATATAGTTCAGCAGTTCAGTACCATAAGGCATCTTGGCTTAAAATCCATGCACAATATGCTAGCATGGCTTTTCTGCAGCCAGCAGCTTTTGATGCTTGGTAAACAAATAGGTTAATAGCACAAGATATTGCTTTGTAAACTATAAAATAATTAGGGTATAAAAGGCACTTCTGTGTGCTGATGCTTCTGAAGTAGTTAATCTCCTGGTAAGTTTTCCAGGTACTTGGGACAACCAGTTGCTGGCCAGGCCCTCTGCACTGACTGCTGTTCGATTGTGAATGTGTTTGTGTTGCTGCCAGCTTGGCATGAGTTTTGAACTGAGGGTAATGCAGATGACATGCAGGGAGGGCTCCACCGCTGATGCATCATTTCACTGGTGTCCTCCCCTGAGGCCAGGGTGAAGCTTTGATGTCTGCAGGACAGGGCTGCATTGCTGTGCATGTGGCCATATGACCAAAATCAGAAAGCTGATCAGGGCACATATGCATACCAAAGGCTTACATGGAATTTTAAGTAGCTGAAGAAAGTTAGTTAAATTTAGGTAACTGAGAGTATTAGCTGCCTCTCTAGTCTTCCTCCTCCTTCCCACAACTGTGCATTTGAAGGAACTTGATGAGAAGCTATATGGCCTGACCCAGCACAGTGAATAAAGAAAGCTAACTGCCTACAACTTGCTGCCATGTCTTTTTCTCTATCCCCTTTGGGGGAACAAAACAGGGACACGTGAGAGATCTCTAAATCTGTTGGTGCAATGGCACATTTCTTACTCCTGGTTTTTTTCAGCCCACTGTCCAAGTCACAAGGAGCTCATTTTTAAAAAAATTATCTTTCATTTCCCAATATAAAAAATGTCCTTTGTTCTTCTAAATCCAGATCAGGGCAATACCATCCAGTCAGCCAGTGAAGTCTCCCACCTGCACACCGTCTCTGGTCCAAATGAGGAGCAACATGTCTCATATTGGTGAAGAAGAGACACAGCAGATTGAAGGCAACACTTGGCTAATCCCGCTGTGCCAGGGAGGGGAACAGCAGCAAACATCCAGTGACCTCCCTCCCTGCCAGGACAACTGCAAAAGGTGAAAAAGGCCCAGGAAAGCCAGTTCCATCCTCAGCCGTACTTTGGGAGGAGGAGAGATTTGTTTTCTTCCTTCTTCCATTCTTTAGGAATATTTCTACCCACAGCTTGAGTCAAAGTAAGGCAGAGAGAGCAAGGAAAACCTTCCAGCAGTGTGTGGTCAGTCCCAGCGAAGGAGACAATATTCCCTGTAGCCAGTAAGGTCAGCTGAGGTTCCACACTGATTCAGGTGAGACTTCGATACTTCTAATGGCAAAACACACCAGTGATGACTTAGAAACTACCCAGCAGTTTAGATTATGGTTTCAAGTACTGAGCAGTAAAAAAAGGGACATATCCAGTTAATAATAACATGAGTGGTGTTTCTATTCACCGGTGGATATTCGGGGTGCAGATTTTGTCCTCAGCTCCTGAGAGATCTACAAGTCACAGTGCAGACTTTCTCCCAAATACCTGATGGATTCATGTCCACTAACAAATGGCTTGGGAAAAGTCTGGGCTAAATTGTCACAACTTCCAGGACATGAAAATCTAGGCCTGGCGTCAATGCACATTACTGGCATGTTTTCTGATTAAATCAAACTTTGGGCAGCTAGAGTTGTAAAACAGGCAATAAACCTTTTATAATATATCGTAAATAAGAATGCTCATGCTGACGGTTTGATTGAAATGGGCACTTCTTCATACCTCATATTTTGTGATCTATGGGGTCCTGTACTCCTTTCTTTACAGCTACATCAACTGGATCTTTCCCCATGCTTGGGGAGGGAGGGAAGTTTACAGAAAGAAGCAAGTTTTCTAGAAGTAATTGGTATGCAAGCTGTTTAAAGTCTGGAGATTACTATTCACAAGTGTTGCATACACATCATTTATTATTCTATGCTTGTGACTTTCAGGTGGGTTTGTTACGTAGTACACTAGGAACACAGCAAATGTTACCAAAAACTAGTGTGATTCAAAGGCATGAATTTGCTTCCTCCTTCCTCATTCTTTCAGTTTGCTTTCTTGAAATACTCAATGAATTTTTTCATTCATGGGTGTGCTCTTAGATCTATGCAGTTATATATATGCACATTTGTGGCACTCATCACTGGGATTTCAGCAACCCTGAGAGGAAGGCATTCATCTCCCCATTGAGCAAAAGACAACCTTAGCAACAGGGAGATTAGGTACCTTGCCCTTAGCCGCAACCAACCACTCCGTGACAGATGATTTGCAGCAGCCCCAGGCCCTGCAGAGTTTCAGATGTGATCAGGGAGAAGGACTGGGGGATAGGATTGAGCATGTCTCTAGCCCAGGAATGGGAGAAACAGGGGGTGTGGACCAGGAAGAGCCAGCTGAGACCAGTGCTGTTGAGACCAGGTCAGCTATTACAGTGCAGATACTGCAACACGATGTATCAAACAACGAGGTCTGTGGAAAAGAAATATATATGGACGGATTCTTGGGAGATGTTTCAGAGATGTTTATTTCTCCAGCCGCATGGCCGGGGCTCTGCCGAGGAACTGCTGCAATCCCGGGACCCGAGGGTCCTTGCCCGCGCAGGGGAACACAAAACAACCAGTGGGGAACGAGGCTGACCAGGGGCAGGGAAACCCCGTGCCTCCCCTCAGAGCCCCTCTCCCAGGACCCCACAGCAGGGGGGGGGACCCCCATAGTCAGCTGAGCACAGGAACATCTCAGCCTGCTCCCGACCCCATGACATGTCTGTATCAGAGAGGTCTCTACCAGATCTCAAAGTGTGCCTAAATAAGGCTGAGTGGGCATCAGAAATTGAAGGGACCCCCACTTCAGCTCTTGCAGAGTAAAGCTGGTGATATTTCTCCTGGCAGTAGTGTGAAAGCTATAAAGTGGAGTTCTGCTGTCATCCTTGAAGCAAGGAGCAGTCAGGAGAAGAAAGTTGCCTTTATGAAACTTATGGGTTGAAGAATGTGTATAATTTATGTTACACATTTTCTGTTCCAAACTCGTGCTGATGGGCAGACGCTTGTGTGCATGCACAGGAGTATGTACTTAAGTTACTCCAAAAGTACCAAACACATTTTGTATTTCATTGTAAGATTTCCCCTGGCACTGACAACTTGTATGACAATTTGCAGCCTGGAGTGGCATTTAATGGCCACACTTTTAAACTGTTAAACATAAAGGTTTCTGCTGGAAACACAGACTGTATTGGGTTTGCATGGCCAGGTTTGGTAGTGGAGGGGTTACAGGGTTGGCTTCTGGAAGAAGCTGCTGGAAGCCTCTTCCATGTCCAGCAGAGCCAATACCAGCTCCAGGACTGATGTGGCACTGGCCAAGGCTGGGCCAGTCAGAAATGGTGATAACACCTCTGTGATAACGTATTTAAGAAGAAAAAAAGTTATTGCACAGTTGCAATTGAGGCCAGAGAAGAGCAGGGTGAGAACATGTGAGAGGAACAACTCTGCAGACTCCAAGATCAGTGAAGAAGGAGGAGGAGGAGGAGCTCCAGGCACAGGAGCTGGGATTCCCCTGCAGCACCTGGTGAAGACCATGGTGAAGCTGTGCCCTTGCAGCCCATGGAGAGCTACAGGGGTGCAGAGATCCACCTGCAACCCAAGGAGAAGACACACACCAGAGCAGGTGGATGCCTGGAAGAGGCTGTGACCCTATGGGAGACCTGTGCTGGAACAGGCAGGGACCTGCATACCCACAGAGAGTAGAATCCATGCTGGGGCAGATTTCCTGGTAGGATTTGTGACCCCCATGGGACACCCACATTGGAGCAGGCTGTGCCTGAAGGACTGCATGCACCCTGTGGAAGAGTGATCCACGTTGCAGCAATTTGTGGAGATCTATTGCCTGGACTCATGTTGGGGAAGCTCATGAAGAACTGTTTCCCATGGGAGAGATCCCACAGTGGAGCAGGGAAAGGGCTCCTTTCCCTGAGCATCAGCAGAAACAACATGTGATACTATAATGACCATAATCTGACCATAATCCCCATTCTCTGTCTCCTTGCTCTGCTGGAGGGGGAGGAAACAGAGCTGGGAAGGAGGGAAGGGTGGGCAGAACACATTTTTGTAGCGGTGCAAGTGGCTGCAGCTACCCTGACCCCTGAAGATCCAGCAGACACCAAGCTGTGGTGGTCAGGCACTGAAGCTGAATGCCTCACTCCGTGGTTAGGGTGAGAGACCATAATCCCCCAGTTCCACAGTTTACATATTTTTATGTGATAGGTTCATGTTTTCCCCTCCCTGTTCTATGTATAAATTTGTTAATATTAATTTCTCCTAAGTTAATATGTCTTAATTCTAGAAAGTTCTGTGGTACTCGACACCCCATTGGTTCCTTCCCTAAATCCCTCCTCTGTGCTATTTCCATTGGTTCCCTTGCCCTCAACCCTGTCTCCTGTCAAGTATCCCATTTGCTGTATCCCTTATCCCCGCCTTTCCTATCCCCACTGTAAAATCCCTGGACCCTGTCAGATATGGAGCTTTCCGTCTCTTCCCCGCTTTGTTTCACCTCAATGAACCTTCTGCGTGGAACTTACACGGAGAGTCCCCTCTCTCTCCCTTCTTTGCCTCTGCCTGCGTGCCTTCCCATCAGCTCAGGGACGGCTCCCTCGGGTGAGGAACGCACCCTCGTCTGCCTGCGCTGTTGTGTGTCTGTGCCTGCTGTAGTGCAGTTGGGTTGTGGCTACACCTCCGGGCTCTCTTTGAGATAGCATGCAAAAACTTGACACGTTTTTAAGGTCTTATTTTACTTCTCATTATCCTGCTCTGATTTTGTTAGTAATAAATTCAATTAAAATCTCTAATTCAAGCCTGTTTTGCCTCTGTTGGTATTTGGTGAGTGATCTCTCCCAGCCCTTATCTCAGCTCATGAATCCTTCGTTATATTTTCTCACTCCAGTCCAGCTGCTGAGGGGAGTGATAAAGAGGCTTTGGTGGGTGTCTGGAATCCAGCCAGTGTCAACCCACTACACAGACATGGCTCAAACTCTGGCAGCACTGCCTTAATTAGCACAGCATTGTATAAATCACGTCTTTCTGCCTGTCACTACCGCTCAAGGCCCCAGTGAGACTCCAGGACAGGTCAATGTGCAGGGATGATTGCAAGGAGAGTGACAGTGCACATCTGAGCTCCCGCAGTTTCAATTTCAGTGATTATTAATGTGAGAAAGCCAGAATGATGGAAAATGGCCCGAGTTCCAGTAGAATTTATAGCCTTTAGTGCTGATGTCCCTCAGCCTTGACCAGCTGTTACACACCTGGAAGTGTAATACTGAAATATTCTCCTTCAATTTATCTTTCTTATTCCTTATGAGACTAATGATGGACAGAGCAATATGTAGCATAATTACAGAGACACACTTGCAGACAATTAATTTCATGCAGAAATACTATACTCTGCTAAAAATGTTTTCCAGTCGATACAATATCTTAAAGCTACATTATACTAATAGCAGTGTTTTGCTCCTATAGGAGCAGCATTTTGAGTTTTCTTTTTGTTTCTTCATATGTACAGAAATATATCTATATATATGCAAAAAATGACAAGCTAATGAAAATGGAGGTAATTCGCACTCTAAAAGTGATTCCTACCTCAATAAGGTTAAATCATGTGTAAAATGTTACTCAAAACGTTTTCTTGAGTGCAGGGTATCCTGCGTCTCTATGGATCACTTAGCAGTCTCAATTTTAAGGCACGTCCATGGATCATCCAAAACTGAGGCACCCACAATATTACAGATGTGTATATAATTTAATGTCACATAGTATCACAGAATCATAAAATAGTTTGAGTTGGAAGGGACCTTTGAATGTCACCTAGTACAACCCCCCTGCAATAAGCAAGGGCATCTTCAACAAGATCAGGTTGCTCAAAACCCCATCCAACCTCAACTTGAACCTTTCCGGGGATGAGGCATCTATCACTTCTTTGGGCAACCTGTACCAGTTCCTCTTACTATTTTTCCAGAGATCACTTAAGTTTGATGCTGTTGAGTCAGAGAGATGCCTCTCTTTAGGAATATTTTCTTGCTCTGCTACATGTGACAAAACTCTTTGTCTTCTCATCATCATTCATCACATCCATCATCCAGGCTGGATATCTGTATTTCGCTGAATCCCTGCAATACGTTCTGTCCTTGCACCATCTAGAGTATGTAAACTAGAAAAAGGGGGGTTTGAATAGGAAAGAATTTAGAAAGAGATTTTTGTACCTTTGAAGCCAAGGAAAATCTTCCCAATTTTTTTTCCTAAGGTCTGACTAAGGTTTAACTGAGTCATTTTGAATTTATTTGAGCATAATATTCATCTATTGGTAACCAATGCTGGGACTGGAAAAAAGACAAAAGAGAGGATTACTTTTTTATATTTTAATCTGCTGTCATTATTGTAGGCAGGAATTTCATGAAATTATGTTGCCTGATCAATTTAGTGGCTTTTGTTGATGGATTAACTACATCACTGGCAAGGGAAGAAATATGGATGTCCTCTATATGGACTTCGATAAGGCTTTTGACATGGTCCCGTACACCATCCTTCTCTCTAAATTGGAGACATATGAGTTTGATGGGTGAACTGTTTGGCAGATGAAGAATTGGTTGGACAGTCACATCCAAATGGTAGTGGTCAAGGACTCAATGTCCAGATGGAGCTCAATGATGAGTGGTGTCCCACAGGGCTCTCTGTTGGAACTGGTATGGTTTAACATTCTCATCAACGACATAGAGAGTGGGATCGAGTGCAGCCTCAGCAAATTTCCAGATGACACCAAGCTGGGAGGCAGAAGTACCTGCACAAGCTCAAGAAGTGGTCCCATGGAAATCTCATGAGGCTGAACAAGGCCAGGTGCACCTGGGTCAGGGCAACCCCCAGTATCAATGCAGGTTAGGGATGCAGAGATTGAGAGCAGCGTTGCCAAGAAGGACTTGTGGATACTGGTGGATGCAACGTTGGACATGTCCCTGCCTGTGGAGGTCTGTTTAAGATCCTTTCCAACCCAAACCATTCTATGAAGATATTATGATGAGGAAATTGTGATAAACACAGAACTGTAATCACTCCCCAATATGCCTTCACTTGATATATGATTTCCCCATGAAATAACAGTAGTAATCAAACTGTCCCATTTTTTTCTTGAATGAGAATCATGCTTTCTCTTTCTTCCCTCCTCTCAGATATTGCTCAACATCTCCAAATGTGCTGCTTACAATTACTTATCTACCTTTGGTAAAACCAGAGAATTTAACTTAATACAAATGCAGAAAAAAAGTGTTTTGTATGTATTTTAAGGCATTGCTAGCTGTTTGTTAAAGCCTTTTCATGCCTTGTCTGAGATCTTGAAATAATATATTTAATAAAGTCATGGCAATGACTCACAGCTTCTCTAATGGAGTTGTTTTCATTTATGTTGTATACAGAAACATCTCTGTTAATAAAAACCATATATAAATAAAGTAGCTCCAGAAAGGAATGCTGATTTGTATAAGAAAACCCTGGACAATTAGGAACTAATGTCTGTAAAATATTCTGCTGCCACAAGACACACACAAACTGATTGAAGACAGACACTTCTATGAGAGAATTTTTTTGAGGCCAGCTTTATAAATAGATGCTCAGTAATAGTAGACCAGATGTTCAAAATGAATTGTCAAGCAAGGTTTCTTGTAACCAAGCTGAAGAAGGCCATCAAAGCAATTGTTTCACAACCTCAGATCACATTCTGAGCCTGTTAGCCTACTGTCAAATGATGTTCTTGGAGATGACAAAGTGCTCTCTCCTGTCAGAAAAGCCAATGCCACTTTTGGAAGAGTGACTGAAATAAAAGATTGGACTGATTTGTTATGCAGCTGAATGTAAACAGGGCGTTTTGTGCTTTCATGGTGCTTCTTTAGAGATATGACTCTTGGAAAGGTTACTGATGAGCTATCATATGGTATTACATCCACCAGTTCACTGGTGGGCACAGGTTGAGTGATTGTAATAGCAAGAACTTCTAACCAAAAGGAAAAAGACGTGAGTCTTTTATTCCATTAATGTAGACACCTGAAAGTCGAGTGTCTGGTTTAAACATCAGGCTCCTCATGTCACTGGAGAAAAAGTTGCATCCAAAGGGTCATTTGCCTCCTAAGTTAGGTATGAGTCACTTTCTGATGATAGCTGTCACTCTCCAATGGCTATAGAAACAAAACACTTTATCTGTCAGGAATGTGACATGATCTCAAAAGTCAAAACTCAGAGTTACATCTGCTAGTATCTTTTCCTTTAAGAAACTCTATAGAAGGACCAAAAGGAATTTGTATCTGAAAAGTGAAGATCTCTTAAGAGTACACATTTTTTAAACAGTCAAAAATCCAGATGTGCTGGGCAAAACTGAATTGAAACAAATGGATTTGGAACCAACTATCTCTGCTCTGTCCTTTGTTCCTTGCATGCCAATTTGTTTCCTTCAGAATTTCCCTTAATCCACCAATTTTATGTGGGTTTCCAAGTCACAACAAATTCTAGAAAGTATTTTATGAGTCCTTTGGAGAAGTCACTTTCTTTCCATCACCTTTAAAACTGTTTGTGTTTTGGCTCCAGTCTGAACTTAATTTGTCTGTCCTATGTTGTATTTAAAAATTTGCCTGCTTGGGCAGTATTTGGTTGTTGTATAGTAAGGGAAAGTCTCTTTGCTCCAGAGATTCCACTTAACTCAGAGTGGAGACAAGAAAAGCAAAGCAGTAGCCTTCTTCCCTGTTTTTCTACTTTACCAGGAGTTAGGTGAGAAAACAAGTTGCATTTGATTTGCATAAGCAGAATAATACTACTTAACTTTGGTTTTGTATGTGGAACTAAACAGCAAGCTTTCCATGGGAAAACTGTATTTTGTGTGGGTATGCCTGGTATTTCCCTTCTAATATGGCAACAAATTTCACAGACAAATTCTGCAGCATGTAGGGAGAAGTATTTGATTTATTTGCTTTAAGTCTGCTGCCTGTTAATTTTGTTTGATTCTCTTTGAAAATAATAAGGATATTTTGGGAAATATTGAATAAACATTCTCCGTTCTTCATCACCATATTACTTGTAATTTAATCTATCTCAGTCTTATCCCTGTTAAGTCATCACTTTCCTAAACAAGGTCATTGTAGTTTGCAGAATCAAAGACATGAGAAGAATTACAGAGTCAATCCAGGTTGGAAGGGACACTTTGGGTCATCTGGTCCAACCTCCCTCTTCATATAGGGTCATCCTAAAGCACATGGCACAGGATGGTGTCCAGATGGTTCTTGAATATTTCCAGAGAGGGAGACTCCACTACCTCTTTGGGAAGCCTGTTCCAGTGCATGGTCACACGCATAATAAAGAAGTTCTTTCTCATTCAGGTGGAACTTCCTGTGCATAATTTTCTGTCCATTGCCTCTTGTCCTATCGTTTGGCACCACCAGGAAGAGCCTGGCTCCATCCTCTTGACACCCTCCCTTCAGATACTGATAGACACTGAGGCCTCACAAGGGCTGACTAAAGGGGCAGGATTACCTCCCTCAACCTGCTGCAATGCTCTTCCTAATGCACCCCAGGATACCTTTGTCCTTCTTGGCCACAGGGACACAGTGCTGGCTCATGGACAGCTTGTTGTCCACCAGGACCCCCAGGTCCTTCTCCACACAGCTGTTTTCCAGCAGGTCACCCCCAGCCTGTGCTGGTGCCTGGGGTTATTCCTCCCCAGGTGCAGGACCCAGGTGCACTTGGCTTTGTTGAATTTCAGGCAGTTCTCCTCTGCCCATCTCTCCAGCCTGTCGAGGTCCTTCTGGAGGGCTGCACAGCACTCTGGGGTATCAGCCACTCCTCCCAGCTTTGTGTTGTTGGGGAACTTGCTGAGGAGGCCTCTGCCCCTTCATCCAAGTCACTGATGAAATATTCAACAATACTGGGCCCAGTACTGAACCTTAGGGGACACCACTAGTGGCAGGCCTCCAACTAGACCCTGTGCCACTGATTACAACCCTCTGGGATCTGCTGTTCAGCCACTTCTCAAAGCACCTCTCTGTCCACTCATGCAGTCCACACTTCCTGACTTGTCTATGAGGATGTTGTGAGAGACAATGTTAAAAGCCTTGCTGAAGTTGAGGTAGACAGTATCCCCTGCTCTTCCCTCATCCATCCAGGCAGTTGTTTCATCACAGAAGGCAATCAGGCTGCTCAAGCATGACTTACCTTTAGTGAATCCATGCTGACTACTCCTGATCACCTGCTTGTCATCCATGTGGATAGTGATGGCCTCCAGAATGAGGTGCTCCATCACCTTTCCAGGGATTGAGGTGAGGCTGACTGGCCAGTAGTTCCCTGTGTCCTTCCTCTTGCCCTTTTGGAAGACTGGGGTGACATTTGCTTCCTTGCAGTCCTCAGGCACCTCTCTTGATCTCCACAATCTTTCAAGGATGATTGTGAGTGGCCTCACTGCAGTGTTACCACAAGTGCTGGAATTTCCCTTACTGCTAAAAGACAATCATGCAGCGAAGCAAAGACAGAGTTATTACTAAATGTTACCCATAGTTATGAAAGTCTGAATATCCCTGGAGGTTTTTAAAAGATGTGTGGTTGTGGTTTAGTTGTGGATTGGCAGTGTTCACTTAATGGTTGGACTCAATGAACATAAAATTTTTTTCCAACTGAAGCAATTTAATGATTATCTGATTTCATGTCTTCTCCAAGTAGCTTGGATCTTAATTTTAAAACCTTCTCCAAGGGAAAGCAAGAAAAATTTTATATACCACTCTTAGCAGTAAGTAAAAAATAAGTGCTATATAGTGCAGTTGATGAAATGCCATTGTTATTTTTCGGCATTATTCTGCCATATGTTTAGAGTCACTGGGACTGCAGTGCTGCAAATACCAGCCACACAAGCTATCAATTAACAGCTCCTGAATGCCTCCATATTCTTGCTATACATCACTGTGGCTCCTCTAACCTTTGCAAGAGGTTTTCTTCAGTCTTTTTGAACAGCATTTGGATTCTGTTGGTAATTTTAAGTCTAATCATTACAGTGGCAACATGGGAACATATTCTTGGCCTCAAATCCCATTGTAAAAGGCTTTTCACGGATCCAGGTATGGATACAAAATTGCTCCCAACTGCATGTGATTTAAAAACTAAGATAAAATACTTCAAATCCACAAAAAATTTGGATTCTTCTCAATAGTTTCAGATAGTACAGCTGCAGATATTGACAGGTGAGCTAGTGATCCTCAATTTCCTTTGCAACTATTGAAGGGAAACAGGCACTCTACGTATCAACTCATTGGATCTGACCTGACATTGCTTTGTTTCTTTCTATCTTCTACAGAGCAAGTTCAAACAAGCTGTTTCACAAATACCATCTAGATAACATCTAGAGATGCCTGGATCTGGTCATATATAAACCATACACACAGACACAGTGATCAGCAAAATGGTAACGGTCTCAATATGGTGCTAGCCAAGTAGGTTATACAGAAGCCTCTACCTTAAAGTGGCTCAGTGAGTCCTTTGTGGAACCATTCATTATCATAACTCTGAGAAAGGTTAGTGTTCTCATTGAGAAATAAAATTATGGGGTCTATATGAGAGCCTTAGATGATGGGGCAGGTAAGAAATGTATCTTAGAGAAGTTAGAAGAAAAAACTTTGCAAGAATGAGGTATGACACAGAGTGGGGAACTATAAATATCTCAACAGAAAATCACATCCATTTAAGAGCAGCATAGCAATATTGTGCCAATGAAAAGCAGTTGTGGAGTTTGAGGAACAAGTTTATAAGGAAGAGAGGCTAAGAGGTGTGTTTTAGCTGTGTTCGTCTTGGCTTGGCTGTTGAATTTTAAGAGACATTAAAAGGTTTTCATTTGGACATAGGGAAATAGACATGCAGTAAAGACATACCTTTTTGTCACAGACACGTTGGCTGGTTCACAGATGGCACACTGCAGAAAGTGAGAAGAATCAAATCAAAAGTATTATAAAAAATAGGGCCTTACTGAGCACCACTCTGCTCTCCCCAGTATGGAGCAGAACAAGAAAATCTTCCAGAAGAATTCCAGAACAAGCAGTTAGGTGGGCAGAAAGAAAACGAAAAGAAGAAAAGCCTTACTGAAGCTAAAAAAGATAAGTTTTTAGAAATAGGGGCTCATTTGTGTTCAAGTCCAAGGCACCAGACTGTCATGAGGGCAAAGTGAAACTCTGAACTGCAGCTGGAGCTTGGAGGGGAACGAGAAAGAATGGGCAGGGGCTGGAGAGGCAGATTGGTGTGAGCTGGACAAGAGTTAACTTGTTTGTATGGTTATGGAAAAAGAGCCAGAGTATACTGAGAAGCTAAGGAGAGGACTATGAAAGGATATGGGATAAGGTGGCAATATTGGAACAGCTAAGGCATAAGAAGAAAAGGCACAGAGGAGCTGCCCGCATTATGCAAGAAAAAGGAAGGTCAGGGTTGCGTTTTTTATTTATGCATTAAATATATAATTTTTCCTTGGGAGAAATGGAGAATTGTAGTGTAGGCAGAAAGATAAAAGCAGGAATGCAGAGGGAGTAGAAAAGTGAGTGACAAGTGGTGAAGAAACAGCTGCTATTACAGGTGTAGGCACAGTGGAAATAGCAATTTATCTCTGAAAGTGACAAAGACAAGATATTGTCTGAGATGAGATCTAGAACAAAGTAAGCAACAGTGCTTCACAAGCCACTTTTAAAGGTCATCTTGTAATTTTTTGCTGTGATACCTTGAGACAGATGAAATGCATTTATAATTTGATAATTCAAAAGGACACTGAAAGTGTAACCCAAATTTACAGTTCATTGGAGCACTAAAGAAAACATCAGCAAAGCTGTATTATTATTTTTTAAAGTGGCAAAAATATGGTCACAAAACGTCCATTAACAGAGTTTTAGGCTAGACTGGTACTTTGATCTTCCTGATTGTAGTTTTTTAGAGAGGGCTAAAATATAAACAGATGCACCGCTTATTTCTGTGATTGAAGAAAGTGTAGCCAGTACTTTTAAAAACAGTTATGTACTTTAACAGTATAAAATGTTGTTAAAAATATTCTTTGCTTGAAAAGTTCCTCCAGAAAAATCTTCCAATCCTGGTATTCCATAAATACAGAAATTTCTGTCATTTCACTTCAATAAAGTGTTAAAGAGCAGAGCTATACAGGTCTGTTTAATGCATATCTGTAGGTATTTCACTCGATGCAATACCAGTTAGAGTGGTTAAAGCGTACTGTGAATTTTTGGATGCAAATGACTTTTGTCACTAAGAAAGCCAAAGTCAAAACCAAAACTATTTTAAGAGTGCTGGTTTCAGCATAACCATCTTGGGTCCCAGCTGGCAAAAGGCTCTTTGGAAGCAGGTTGAGACACTCATTCTATGAGAAAGGCAGATTTAAGTCCCTCTTCTGTCTGATTTAGAGGGGTAATTCTGGGTGACTAATGGATGCTTTTGGCTGAGTACCCTCCAGCAGTTCCTGAAAGGCTTGGCTGTTTTTATTCAAGCTAGGAACATTTCTTTTCTGAATTTCAAAATGTTCAAAACAGCTTGATAATAACTAGCGACAAACTGTTAGATCACATACAGAAGGCTCAGGCTTATTTATTTTTTCATTTACAGGTGAGACCCTAGGCATTTGGATTTTACCTTCTAAAGATGAAAATCCTGTTTCCTCTTCATACAAAGCTCAAGAGTTATGTAGATTCCTGAAATAGAAAGAAGTTAGAAGTGCACATGTAGTTACTTCGGATCCATCCATAAAAACATGAAAAAGAGAAGTACAAATCTCACAATCTAAACAAAATGTTCTTCTTTTTAAAAAAGTATGTTCACATCTTCAATCGTGGTCAGCAACTTTAGGCAGCTGGGGCCCACAGCTAAGAAAAAATACATTTCTATAGTTGTATAAATTAGAGCAAAAATGATTGCAATTGCCTACATTCACTGCCAAGATGTTTCTACAGGTCTACATTAGAAGAATTTTACAGGCTTAGGAAAGCAAATTGTTGCAATTTAGGAAAAAATAATTATTAAGTTTTGGACATTGCATGAGAAAACAGGGGGGGTTTAATTATATTTTTCTTTATTTAAGTAAAACATGATTTGGCAAGTCAGGCACACAGAACCTATAAATTATCTGTTGTGGGAAAAATATAATTTAAGAATAATCTCTAAGCAACATCTGCATTGTACATACCTGTAAGTTACCTAAAAGGCTAAGAATCTAAAGGTTGACATGATTTACGCTAGTTACTGACGAGTCTTTAAAAATACTTCTTTCTCACTTAGAATGATTTATTCAGAGGTCTGAAGGTGCTACAAGGAGAAGGAAGGGCATAATTATTTCTATTTTGCAGCTGAGGAAGAAGAAGAAAACAGAAGCACTGTGACATATCCACCACCCTGGAAAGGTCTGGGGGAAGGCAGGGTGGAAAAAAGCCCTGCTCTTGCCTGTGCAGCTAAGTTCATCCCCAGAACAGTTGGATTTTACTGGAGCTGAATAACTGCTGAGTAGTGCATTCACAACTATGCACACAAAAATGCTAGTTCCTGATTTGATTCAGCTGCATTCCTGCCCTTTTTTGTTAGTCTTGTTTCGATCTATTTTCTCTGCATATGAATGTTGGTGAAGGCAACTGATATAGAGGGGTACACATATTCATGGAGGAATAGGAGTTTGAAAAAGTCTACTCATCTTCTGTTTATTATTCATGATTCACTATTCATCATTCACTTTTTTCTCTATTCATAAAGTTTCAGGCATCCAATCAGGAGTGGAGACTGGGATGAATAATGGAAATACACAGTTCACAGATAATACTCAGGCTGTAATTTGTACAGGCAAATGATCTGAAGAACATTTATAAATAACTGAAACAGTACTTTGGTGGCACAAAAGAAAATCTGCCCTCAAGCAAGAGGCAGAGAAATGAATTTGATTATGTCTAGAAGCATTAAGCAAGTAACCAGAACAGACAGCAAATTCCTGTAATATAACCTGACTTTTCCCAGGAAGATAGAAGGTCATTAAGCTATGAAAACCACCTTGTCTTATGATGATGCAGGACTATCATTTTAACAGTCATCACTGGGGAAAGATGGACCAGTATCTGCAATTGGATTGAGAGTAATCAGGTCCCAGATCAAACAAAACCAGTGAAAACTTCTGGTGTGCTAAGGGATTCCTGCCAGACTGCCATTCTAGGGACAGGAGCTTTATATCACACCCTGCTGTTCTGAAGAACAGAATTACTCTCTGTGGTGTGTACTCCACTCCCAGCTGCTCAAGGAAGGGCCACTCCTCAGCTTCCGAGCTGCTGAGTTTGTTCTGAGTGTTCAATACTGCACCAGTTATTCAAGGGCTCGTAACTTTTGGAGAACAGTGGTTACATAAATCCTTTCCTCACATTCCAAGTCAAGGGGCATGGTAGAAACATTGAGGAATCCCTCCCCAAAAGACATAAATGCACAATGTCCTGAGCTGGTTAGGGCAGGATCCTGACTCCTTCAATCAAGAACAAATCTCAGTGAGGATGAGGAGTCACTGACAGACTCTGCCAGTCTCTGCCAGAAGTCTCTCCTGTAGTGCTGTGGACGTGGTCCAGCTCCCCATCCCAGACTGACAACTTTCTTATCATATCCTATTATTACCATCCGTGCCTTTAACTGTTATACAGCCACTAGCTGTTTCTTACTCCTGCAGTAGAGTGTTCAGGTCAGATGCAAACACTTTAAGCAAACCTGCCAGCTTTTTGACCCACTTTAAGATGTAGGCATCCTGAGGAAGTACATAGGCATTGTGGGGCACTGCAATTTACAGTCCAAGATACTAGTTTCAACCATAGCTCATTTGATAGTAATTATTCCAGGCTATGTTAAACAACAAAAATCTACTTTCCTAAACCAACTTTTATACCTTTACCCTATCCTTTTCTACAAGAGAGCAAATTTCAGCAACAGAGAGATAAAAAGATACTGGTCAGTGAAAAAAACGTCTAATCATCACAAGCAAGCTATGCCATGTAATTGTCCTCATGAACTGATCAACTCAAACACACTCAAAGCCAAATAGTGAGCAGCATTCAAGGTCATAAAGAAAAATCCCATGTGTCCCTCAATTTTTCAGCAGCTTTGCCCATCTTACATACCTGGTAGTCTCCCACTTCTATGCCTTGTTATATGGAGAACAAGCAGAAGAACAGCCAGTATACTTATGGCTCTACTTATTTTTAGGTATTTTTCCCTCTTTCTTTTGTGTGAGAGAGAAATGATCCCAAAGTGGCAAGAAGGAAGAAGTGAGGAAGAGTGAAAAAACACAAGACAGGGAAAAAAGGGAATCAAACCTCAGCCTGAGGTCAGCAAGATGAGCTAGGGAGAAGGAGGCATCTTCCAAGTGTGTCCCACACAGCTGTGGCTGGGGCAGTGTGCAGGGAGCAATGGGGTGGCAGCAAGGCAAGAGCAGCAACAAATTTGATGTGTTTCAGCCCTTGACTAGGTGTTGCCCACAGGATCAGCAAGAAGGAAGAAAGGCAAACAGAGGAAGGAAAGCAGGTGGAGATAAGGGTAGGAGACAGGAGGTTGAAGTTTGGTTTATGACTGGTGGGAATAAGAAGACATGAGGAGAAAACATCAGAAGAAAGAGAAGTAAACCCAAATCCAGTGAGAAAAAAGTGGGGGTATTTGGAAGTTTTTAGGACATGAGAGGAATCAGAGAGTAAAATTGTCAGATGGGACAGTGTATATTGGTTTACCACATTATGCAAGAAACCTGTGCAGTCTCAGGTGTTGGTTTCAGCAAATCTGTGGAAGGGTTTCAAGCCTGTCATGGTTTAATCCCAGCAGGCAGCTAAACACCATAAAGCCAGTGGTTCCCTCTCCCTCTGGAAAAGAGGATCAAAAGGGTGAAAGTCTAAAAACAGTGATGCAAAAGTGATGCAGAAGAAAACCAGTTGCTCACCACCAAACAACTGATGCCCAGTCAATCCCTGAGCAGTGGCAGCCCTGGCCAACCTTCCTTCCCCACCCCATTTTAACACTGAGCAAAAAGCATATGGTGTGGAACGTGCCTTTGGTCAGTTGGGGTCAGCTGTCCCAGCTGTGTCCCATCCCAACTCCTTGTGCACCCCCAGCCTCCTCACCAGTAGGGCAGCATGAGAAGCAGAAAGGTCCTTGACTATGCAAGCCTTGCTCAGAAATAGCCAGAACACCCCTATGTTATCCACAGTTTTCATCAGAAATTCGAAAGAGTAACTCATGTTGCTCCTTTGTCTATGTATTTTTTAGGAGCTTGGTGAGCTGAATTTTGGTCTATATTCCGCTCCTTATGCTTGGGAGGTCTCCATTATTTCTACCCAAGGAAACCAATAATGACTTAATCACATCAGGAAACTTTCCAGTGAGAAAGGTTGGGGGTGAGGAGGGAGCAGTGTTAGAAGCAGATGCAGGAATGAGGTTATTGCATAGCAGACAGGGCTATTTTTTTACTCTATCTGGTGAACTTAATTCAAGAATCACACTCAAAAGCACTTCCTGGAATTTTTTTTTTTTTTTTTTTTTTTTTTTTTTTGGTTGGTTGGGGTTGGTCAGCAAATTAGCTGATAGCCTTCTCTGGGAGGCTAATTAGAGAAGATGAGTCAGGAGCACTACCCAGGCACATGCACACACTGCCTGGTGGGAAGCTAACAGATATGTAAGAAGCTCAGAAACCTCAATTTTTCTAACTGGGGAATCTTCTTCTCCACAGGATCCAAGTTCAGGCAGAGGTTGGATCCTTGTTTCCTCCCAGTAAGGATCAAAGTCTACTGAGACTGAGTAATGCTTACAGTGGGAATCAGAGCCTCAGATTATGGCAATAGAAACTGAAGAGGTTTTGCAGCTCTCCTCAGTGCAATGGTATTGATTTCCAGAGTAAGAAATTGCTGTTCCTATGGTTTAAACTTTAGTCTGTTCTCTGATGTTTGAAATTGGTTTGTCTTTTAAAAGCTATGCTAACACTTGATGTGTAATATAAGATGATTTTGTTGTCTTTTGCCGGGAATGGGAATTTGAAGCACAAAGCTATAGACTTGCTTCTCAGTTATTGCATTTATTTTTTACTGTGTCCGGTACTGAAATGGCCCCAAATCCAACTTAGTCATTTGCTGTAAAAGGACTGGAAAAGAGCTAGACTGTCTTCTGCCTGAAAATTTGTGTCGGCTTTGGAGAAGGCTCACTCAGGGAACTCCAAACAACAGTGTGAAGTATGATTTACCTGCTCAGTAACAAACTGATAACAGTGAGTAGAGGCCTAAATACACTCAGTTCTTGCCACTAGTTCCTTCTGCTCTCCTTTCCTCTCTCCTTCCCTAGTCACATAATGTCATTAGTATGACAGAAACCGTGTCTTGGGAATAGGAGCATTGTTCTGACACTCATTTCTGACACATATTCATTTGCCTTAGCAGACTTTGCTGACTCCCTAAACAAAGTTCATGGAGGTCCTGGTACTAACTTGCCTTTGGTGTTTCTACCAAAACAGGAGAGAGGGGGAAAGGAGCAGGCTTCAAGGAACAGGAGGTGTAGTGAACTTGCAGTAACTGCAACATCAGGTAACCGTTGAAACCCTGTGCTAGCTCCAGGGAAGTCTGTCTCCTGCTTTCTTCTGTCCACTGATAACACCTCAGGCATGAAGAGGGAAACTTGGACCTCCACACTGAACATACAAATCAATCTGAATAACTAAAAAACAAATCATGAGAGAAACGCCCAAGGTAATGAAGGAACCTTCTACACATTTAATTCTGAGAAGATCAAGATTGCATTGATTTATTTACTTACATTCACTAGTGACTCAAGTTAATTAAAGGAGATCTTCTGCAAATTCCCCATGAGATACATCAGGGGCTCGTGGTACTACATGCTATCTCTACAGGAAATAATAAATTGTAGATGCTGTATTTCCCCACAATATTCATCGTTACTGCAGTCTGTCATGTTAGCCCCTGGTATTCACGGCATTGAAGTCTATTATGATGCTTCTGATTTTTTTGTCTCTGTGTAACATTTTTAATATTTTTGAATCTTATTAAAAAGAGAATATAAGTGAAACTTTGACTATATTTAAGGAAGTGCCTTTGAAGTTACCCCATCACTTTTCCTTTCATCTCTTTGCAGGACCAACTTGAGATAACACAAATCCATAGTCACACCTGTGCTCAGTTTTTCTTCCACAGCTCCATCAGCTCCTGTTGGAGAAACTGGCTGCAGACCCCTCTAAGTAGCCCCACAAGTGGTTGCTTAGAAATTTTCCCTTTCCTGTCGAGTCACAAGGTGTCTACTGAGTTTTCGTAGGAGGTGAGGTAACAGCCTCATCCAAGACTTTGGTTCAATGAAAGTCTTCATCAGAGCATCCAACTTTCATTCACTGAATTTAGTAAACAAATGGTGCGTGGAGGAGTTACCATTTCTTTTAGGTACAGTTTCATGCAATTCTTACAGCAAGCAGAAGCCACCAACTGGAGTGATGTGGAATCACCACATAACTGAATGTTGAGTGGAAATCTATGATGCCAGCACTCACAAACTGATACTTTATTGTAAAATCTCTCCCCATGAAATCTCTCAGATGGGATGCACAAGTGGAATAAGAGATGATTAATTTATTTACCCAAGAGCATACTGGTTATAACACTCATTTGAGAGCAGACTTTGTGATCTCTGGAGTGGATCCAAACTGAGAGCAAGTAGAGAAGCATAAGGACAGATTGGGGAGGCAGATAATGATCTCTATGTTGGAGGGTTCAGGTTCCCTCCAACATAGAGATCATTTAAAAATGGTTTTCCCTGGTGCTAGGTGAAAGCACAAACCCCAGGGTCTTGAGTAAAAGGTGTTAAGTGGGATGAGTCCTCTTACTGTCCTGTGTGCAGACATAGTGCTTACCCTGCTCGTGGGCTCTTCTTTCTCTCCTGCAGCTACTTATCTGGAAGAACTGTGCACTGTAATTTTATTCCAGCTCAGCCTCTGCTAGGCTCATCAGTCTGAGGTTTTTAGTAAAAAAATCATCTTTTGAAGAATTCTATTTGTAAAATTGAAGTATCTTCTAAGGAAGATTCTAGAACTATGTTGTAATTTTTCTATCCTCCTTGATTCCCAATTAATGTTATCTTGCAATGGTTCCCTTTTTCACCTGGTGCATACCAGCAATGTATTTCATGATAGCCACACTGGGCTGGCTGGTGAATCACTAAAAAACATGAAGTCAGCATAAACATACTCCTCTCTTCTCCCCTTTCCTTCTGACTTCACCCTAACTTCCTAGATTCGTGTTTCTGGGTGCATGGTGTTGTCTCAGGCAACCAAAAAGAATCATAAATGGCAAATAAAAATCAGGAATACCTCTGTTTTCACTGTTGCTCACAAGACTTATTCAAAAAAAGTACTTTGCCTTTGGGCAGAAAGATCCTGCTAAATCTCACATAATAACTGAATTTTGTAAAGAAACCTGAAACCAGGCAAATGTTACTAATCTCTGCCAATATTTTATCACAGTTTATGCCATAAAATTGCTGCCCACCAATTTTCCCCCTGCTATTCCCCCTTTATATAGCTCTATTCGTGCAAAGTACAAAATCTCTAGAGACAGCACCGTATCACAGCCGCCTTCACTTTGGGTGTGCTACTTTATAAAGGGAGTTTTGCTACTAGTGGGCAACAAGAGCCTGTACATTTAGAGTTGCTCTGAGACTGATGGGATTATTCTAGATTCATTCAGAAAACAGTCTTTTGTGTCATAATTTTAGTAGTCCCAAATGGTATTGCAAGTTAGAAAAATTTAGGTGCTGTCTAGTTTTTTGACCTGGGCTCTTATATCTTTTTCTTGCTGTGATAAGATATTCCACTAGTGAGAGTAAAGACTGATCCCTGCTGGGCTGCTGGATGAACATTAATACGTAACCAATATTGAGGGAAAGGAAACCATGAAAAGTGTAAATAAAGGATGGTGGAAAAGCCCAGCTCACTCATTTTTTCTGCTCTATATCTGTGGCTACAGTTATTTCCCCAGGGACTGAGACATTGAAGGAATACAAGGTTCATCATTTCTCTGCTATCCAGGGAGACCACATGAGAATGAGAAGAGCAGATGACCATCCTTGTAAGTCAGAAATAAGAACTGTGGTATTCAAGGGGGAGTAGGAAAGAAAAGGAACAGGATGAAAAACAGGACAGATGGATTCCTTTAAAAGCTCTTTTAAACAAAGGAAACAAACTATTTCAAATGCTGAGTTTTACTTAAAAGTAGTTTACATGGTAACCAGTGAATGTACAGGAAAAGGAGATACATAAGCTCTCTGTTTTGTCTTACATTATTCCTCTGAGATCTGAAATGAGATTTATAAATTATTTTTACATTCTGGCTTCCTAAACTCAGTGGTTTGGCACATATAGATGAAGGAGTTCTGCACATTTGCACAAAATATGTTGAAAAATATGAGTCACCTGGACCTGTACAAGGACATTCAGAGCCATGCAGAGGACATGGGCATTGCAAGACTGAGACATAGACTTGAACTTCCGGAACAGGTCTTGGGAAATTGAGAGTCAACTCTCCTTCTTCTGGAGAAGTGAGGAAATTTAGTCTTTCCTGTCAAGCCCATAAGGTGTACCTCATCACATCCATTCTCCTCTAACCAATCTCTACCAGCTGCATATCAAAGAGTGAGATGGAACTTGGATTCTCTGAAGCAAAGAACGAACTTGAACGTGAAGAATGAAAATTACGCTTCACCTTCTATACCCGCTGTGAAGGAACTACTTACTGGGCTCTGACATGAATACTGACCTGTCCTCATTCACCCACCTCCAAACAAAAGAGAAGCTATGACTTTGTTTTGTGAAGAATCCAATAAATCTTGTGCACACAGGTGCATTTGTGTGCATGCGTGTACACATATGTGACACTGAGAAATACTACTGGATCCAGTCCCTCAGAGAGATTTATCACAAGGAATTTGTTGCTAATAGATACTTTTAGCCTAAAGCAGAGTGTTGGTGGTATCAGCATATGGTAGAAACATGATTCACAGTACAGAACATTTCAAAATTATTAGATGCTGGTAATATCACAAAACTGTGATGCCAGTGCCCACTCTGCGCTGTGCTGTATGGGCTGCCTTAGCCCCAGCCTGCCCTTGTTGGCCACATCATGCACACTTGTCTCCATGACCCCCAGGGAGTGTCTTGTGCCCTTCACCAACCAGGATCAAACAATGTTTCAGCTGCTCCTGCACCCACTTTCTCCTCCATCATATGAGAAGCAGGGAGACTTTCTCTACAATGGGGTCTGTGAGGGTCGCCAAGGAAGAGTCTTATTTTGGGACTTATTTTGGGACCATTGTTCACATGCACTCCAGGAAATGGAATGTCTTGTGTCAGGTCAGATTGTCCATATAACAAGAAGTTAGTGAGGAGAGGTAGATCTTTCCTTCCGCCCAAAATGGATCCTGCTAAACCCTTTGGTGTAAAAACCAGATTCCTTGATATCTTTGGTATTAAAAAAGATTCAACTGTTTGTCTCTGCTTCTCTGCAGACAGGAGTCAAGTCCTGAGCTGTGCTGCTTCTTAAGCCACTCTGGTCAAGCACAGAGCAGATCTTCAGCTTTGCTGGGGTTTATACAGCCCCAATGTCATGTGTAATGAGTTCTCAGGATCTCAGCACCAGTTTGCTGCCTGAATTGCACCAGTGTCCTAATCTAGATCATAAATCTGTTTTGATTTTGGTCTGAAGAGAAGTCATATGTTGTAGTCCCTAACTTGACTTTTCATTTCTAGTAACTCTCATTTGGTGTACATTTTTACACTTTCTATATGGGAACCAAATGTTTTGAATAGAACAATCAAATCATTTTTCTCCTCATCTGACTATATTAAAGCCAGGTAAGGAGTCTATTTTTATCACAGCTCTTGTCTTCCCTCACTTTTCTATCTAAGTTATGCAACATATATTTTTACTCTGTATGTGTGTCTCACCAGACACAAGCTAAATCCTGGTCAAATCTGGAAATCTTTGATTTCTTCTGGCTTCACCCTTTCTTTTTTTTTTTTTTTTTTGGTACAACTCGGCCTGTATCCCTCAGAATCAGGAAGAGATTTGATGCTCAAAGAGATTAACTCATGTGCTCAGGGCCCATAAGAAAAGTCTGTGGTAGAAACAGTTGTCAGATCCCCTGTAAAGCTGAGAAAGCAGGGGCTTAAAAACAAAACCATCCTCTCTCACGGGTATGAGATTTATCTTCCCTAAGAGCTCTTTATTCATTCACTCTCCCTTGTTCAGAATCCCAGATAATATTGTCTGGCAGAAGTTCAGTATGTGCTATCCTATTGTCACTTGTAATTTTCTGGTTATGGCATAATCTTCCCTAGTTCCACAGCTGCCCATTCTGCAGTTTCTTAAATCTTCCCTTGAAACCAGCTGATGTTAGGAACAGACTCTTGGACTATCTTTTCTGGTAGAGTATGAAAATTCTGCCCCTGCTTTTAACAGCATAGCCACTTCCTGATTCTCTCTCCAAAGAGATTTGGATTCATGTTAAATCCAAAATTCCTAACATTTGGAAACTGGACTGATCTAGTAAGCTGGATTTTGCAAGAGTAGTCTGGGTCTGACATTAGTTAGCCAGTATTTTTGATAAAGAATTAAATGGTGACATGAGGAGTTCGTATAGCAAAGTCCCTGAACTGAAAATGGCTTTGATAAATGAAAAAAAATTGCCCTAGAATAAACAGGATGCCGTTTAATAGGGTGAGTGAAGCACATGTAGGCATAATGGGATAAGTGCTTAAATGACAAAAAATGTGAACTGGACTGCAGGTCTACAGAAAAAGACAATAAATCCCAACCAGAGTAAATGCAAATACACAACAAAGTATTTTAGGCATGTAAAGTAAATTATCCTCATTCTTCTTACTTTTGATCACACATCTTAAGTATTGTGGCGTGTTTTGCATGCTGCATCTTAGGAAAGGAATGGACCACCTGAAGAGAGCATTCAGGAAACCAACCTGAAAGCTCAGAAACTGGGGTAACACAACCTATGTGAGAAAAATGAGTACACCTAGGATGTGTTTAAGAGGAGTCAACATCCTTAAGGTCCACCAAGCCAGTCCTTCCTCTAACTCATACTATTTTAATCCCTGTAATTAACAGCTGAGGTTGCTCTCTGCAGGCTTAAACATTGACTCCAAAACATTCCTCCCTGAATTCAATGCCTTTATCCAGGCTAAGGGGAAATCTTGTGTATCTTCTCTGGAAAGCATTTCAGAATGCTCAGAACATTAAATTAACAGGAGGAAAGACTCTCACTTTACAGAATTATGTCCACCACCATTCCCTCTCCCAGCAAATTTCAAGCTCCTTGCAGGAGCAAAACTTCTTTTCTGGCATTTATCCATCTCCAATCATCCAAATGGCCTTCAAATAGTTTAATTAACAAATAATGACACAGGATAGCTTTCACTTATTTGCCCTCAGTACATTTTCTTTTTATTTTTGGAAATTTTATGGTATTAATTTTTGATTTCCAAATGTAATAAATCCACGGATATGAGTATTAGCATAAGCTTATGAGGCCTACCATTTTATTACTCACACAAAGCTTTTCTGGATGAGACTTGTAAAACAAATCCTGTTTTCTCCTAAGTTAAAGGGCTGGTAGCACACTGAGTGAGGCTGGAGATACCTGAGATATTGCTTCAAATTTTACAGCCTTGGAAACACTTCCTCCCCTGCCCCCTATGGAAAAGTGTGATTAAAAAAGGAGACCTTGGCTGAGCTCAAAACAATCTCTGAAAACCTATAAATCTTTATTAAATTCTGTGTTAAAACTCAGCTGAGGAGGAGTGGAGACACACTTTGTTCCGGGGATGCTTTTGCTAGAAAGTACTCAGGGGCCTATAATAAGCACAGAGCTCATCTGTAGCTAATGATTCGGAGGAAGGACTCTCCCACATCGTGGGGTGGTTTTAAGGGCACTGTGCTACAGCAGTAGCATTATACTTCATCTGCGACTTAGCCAAGGCTTGACATTTGATATGTGTGTAAAACACCACTTGCATATGGTGCTGTAGCTGAGGGCTCCCGGGCTGCATCGAGCTCACAGGATGCATCCATCTGGCCTGCAGCCTCGGCACTGAGGAATCACAGCCATGTGGCAGCAGCAGCCAGGGCTAAAGAAAAGCTACAAGGCCCGTTTGGAGGGTCAGACACTGAAGAGCTTGGGAAACTGCTGCCACCTTCATTTGTCCTATGACTAGGGTCAAACCCGAAGTCCCCATCGGCTGTTAGAAGGCAGGGTCTAGCCTGTGTTTGGTGTTGGAGGAGAAGGAGAAGCTGGCTGGGGAAGGGCACTGTGGACCTCTCCCTCCCTCTAGTGGCTTCCTTACAGATAGGAGCTGCTACCTCTGTGCTAAGGCATTTGACCAGCAGGTTCAAGTATTTCCAGGTTCAATTTTGCATTTTTGAAATATAGGTCTAGGCTTAAATACTCACTGAGAAGTCCTCACAGTGTGAAGCTGTACAACTGTGGGCCTTGAGGGACATGGGATGTCCTGGGCAGCCTTAGTGTGAATCCCATACTAATACAGTGTGTCCTCTTAATCATCCCTATTGACAAAAGAGCCCTAGAGACTGGTAGTGGTTAGAGGTTCTTGGGCTTTTGGTTGTTGCGCGTGGTTTTATAAGATCAAGGGATCTGTGCCATAAATTCTTGCTGACATATAATAGGGTTGTTAAAAATACTACCAAAATCCATAAATCACACCATTCCTATGATATATTTATTATAGAGACTAGGGTAGTTATGTTCTCAAGACTTTTAGTCTTCACAAAAGAATGACACAATCGAGGAAAAATAATACAGTGTAGAAACCCAGAGGGAGTGAGAGCTTCTAATGTGAGATGTTACAGGTTTGATTGACTTCACAGCTTGGTTTGTACTCTGCATCTGTCAAAGTATTCGCACTTGGCAAGTGAATTGTTCTTTCCTAGGGTTTTTTGTTTGTTTGTTTTTGTTTGCAAGGTCAATGAATTCAATGAATTCTGGGACTGGAAATATTAGAGAGAGAAGAAAAAATGTGAAGAGTTAAAAAAAAGGAGATGGAAAAGATGGGGAAGGATGGAAACGAGCTGAAATACCAGTTTCAAGAATTTTCAAACACTGTGCATCTCCATTCCTTTTCATATGAGCGAGCCTGGTGAATGTGGGCACGTACAGGAGACAGCCAGAGCCAGCACTCAGGGTCTCCGTGTGAACAGTGGGGTGGTATCTGCAGGAGCTGCTCTTCCTGCTAACAGGTGAATGTTGTATTCTTGAGGATGAAATTCTCCTGCAGCGGAAGTCAACCTTGCTAAGTGATTTTAGTGTACCATATTTTCATCCTGCTGTTTAACCTCATGTTGTGCTGCACTGATAAATAAGTGTTCCCTCACCCAAATCACGTGGCTGTGGGAAAATAGGCCTGCCCAAGGAGGCTTTGGCTGGTCTCATGCCCCCAGCCAGCTGCACCTGTGATGCTTTCTGAAAGCAAAACTGGAACCTACCACCTCCTGCTCTACCAGCTTCTTTTCAACAGGAACCATTTATTCATTACAAAGCAACATATATAAAAATATGGCCACTGCTTTACAATGGTGACTGCAGTGCTTCACCTGAATTGTTAGCACGCTGTGGGGAAAATGTGACAGATTCTGTGAGTCAGGCCCTCTAGACAAATGCTAAAAGTACCACTTTAAAAGTTATGTTTGATTCTAAATCTCTTTGAACATAAACTGAACCAATGAAGAAATGTAGCACTACAAAGAAAACAAAGTGCTGCAATGTTTCAAGTACAGGAAAGTAAAAGCAGACAAACAGCTTGATTAAATCTGATAGACACCATTACTTTTGTTCCAGCAGCAAAAAGTACATTTCAGATGGTACTTTCATCTCTCTTTTACCTCCTAGTAAAGGTCCAAAAATAACCCCAAAGAGTGAGAAGCACAATGTGTTTTTTCTTCCTGCTTGGCTGGCTAGGCTGAATCACAGACCTACAGGACTGTCTTCCTTTGAGATGGAGAGTGATACTATTAGCCCTGCAGTACAGAAGGGAAATTGAGGCACACAGGAGGCCACATGACTGCTCCAACACTGCCACAAAAGCCTGGGGTGCAGCTCAAAAGCTGATTCTTTGGTGTTCTGGGCTCATACCTCAGCCACTTTGCTCTCCTTCCAGCTTGACTGAATTACATGTGCTACTGCCCATGCATCGCAGGCACGTTTTCAGGAAGCAAATATTTGTTTGCTCTACCCAAAGTATGAAATGTGCTCATTGTTACCATATATTAACTGACAGTAAAATGTGAATAGAAACTCAAGTTCCAACCTGGATAACTTCTTTGTTTGCTAAATTTTAGGAACACATTTTCCACTTCAAGTTAGATGAAAGGATCTTAACCCTGATTTTTCACTGTATGTGGCAGCTGCTATCAGATAGTTGGAGAATATAAGGAAAAAATATAGACTGATCTTTTCTTGATTTATTCTCCCATTATTCAGCATAAATGCTTAGTCATTTAAAAAATTCCTTGGTAAAATAAAGACATACCAATTTCATTATATCAAAATGGATATCAGGTCAGTAGTTTTGCATTTGCATTTATTTTAATGTACTAATTGGCTGACAATAGACATCTGATTGTTTTTTCCATCTGTAAAATGTCATATAACATTAAAAAACAACATTTGATAGTTATTGGAAATATTTCACAGTTAGTATTTGCATGCTACTTTTATGTTGCTCTTCATTTTCCTTTATAATGTAGAATTTAAAGTTGTTTTGTACTTCAATATAAATTCAAGAATTCAGAGTTCATCTTATAGCCAAAATTCTCACAGAAATGCCCTGCATCAAAAAAACTGACGTTTACTGTCATATTCAGGCACCCAAATTGTTCACTGTTCTGTTTCTGGAAGCATTAAAGCCTTGTTTATCCATAGGTAAGGCAGCTGCAAATCTGAACTGTGCCCATACTTAAAGGTCTCTTTTTAAAGTAGAAGATGATTCAGACTTATTTGTTCTTGGTCTCTTATGAGCTCAGAGTACCACTTGAGTACAATTATATGCTATGTCTTTGTGCTACTGACCTGAAATCTACAGGGAGCTGAACTGCGGGCACCTTGTCTGCCTCCCAAAAGGATTTTGGGATAATGACTTTGAATAGTTAGTGTGACATGAAGCCAATGATTTAATCTTTGGTATATTTGATTTAAGAGCAATATTAGGCAGGAGTGGAGAGAGAACCCTGCTGTGAAGGTATTTTTAAGTACGAGGGTTTTAAGCCATTAGCAGTGATCAGGATGTGTGTCACAAAGCAGGTAGTGTGTGCATCTAACATTTCCCATGCAGTTCCACATCTCCTTTGGCTGGGAGGTTAATTATTCAACTTACTTATATAGGATTTATTAACAGATATTATGATGCTTCAATAATCAAAGATTCAGTATAAACATTACTATTAGTTTAGAAGTTGTCAAAACAGGGTGCCTTTTAACACAGAAACTTTGGCAACAGACATGTAGCTGAGCAAAAGAAAGAGAATACATGGGTGAAGCAGAAAAGATGTGCTCTGCTCAATGAATCAGGCTTTGTGTGGAGTCTTCTCTGCAGATAGCCATGAACTCCTTGGCTACATGCAGGAGAATAAACTTCCATAGGTGGCATGATCAGAGCCTTTTCTTTGACTTCTTTCTGTAGGGCTATTGCAATTTATGTAGTCTTTGCCAGTGTAGGGAGATGAGAACAGCAAGCGGGAACAGTCCAGGTTACACAGTTTTTTGCCAGTTCCAGCAGACAGCATAGCCTGAGGGCAAGCAGGGAATGCACCTTGGCCTGTTACAGCCTTTCTTCAGCAGACTTGATTGTAATCAATCTTCTTACTGTTAAGTCTCCCTCCTGGTAGCTAGTCCCACCAGCTTCCTAAAATCTGTTTTGGCAATTTTACAGATCCTGGAGGCATGCAAAGTCACACTGTTACCAATGTCAACCTGAAGTGACTCAACATTTTGACTGTTTTTAAAAATGAAATAAAGTATTTCCTCTTTGTGTCACTCAGCTTTCATATGTGGATGTCTGGAAAGGGAATGAAACATAAATGGTGCAAATACAGATTTCATTAATAAATTCATGAAAATGTTGAGCATCTGTTAGTTCAATAACTTAAATTTATTTGAAACAGTTCATCTTAGAATACTCTCTGAGTGGAAAAAAAAATGGGGAAAATTGCTCCTCTTTACTCTTCTTCAAGGTTGGTTAGTAAGGTGAAATGCACACGATATGAAACAATCAATGCCGCAGCACCATCACAGTTATTAATGGGAAATAAATATGGATTACAGATGTGCTGTCTCGTTGCAAAAGAAAGTGGGTGATTTATAAATTGCCAGTTATCACTTTGAAATACCAGTCCTCACAGAGCATCTGAACTGGATTTATTTTGAAGGAATGATCTGGAGCAGAAGGTTTTACAGCTTGCTGTTGTTCTCCTTGAAAGCACTGAGACAAAACAGTGTATGCAATAAATCACATGCTGTATACCAAACATTATTTACATGTTTTCAAGTGAGTTGCTAAACTAGTACAAAAGAGAGTAAATTCCCATTGGTGCTTGATAGATATCCTTTAGGAATTATATTCTAGTTTCTCTTAGGGGAGTATATTCATAAATCAATTTGTGGTTTAATCCCTACAGAGAATGTATTTCTTCTAAAAACCTTGCCTATGTCTTTGTGTTTGAAGACAACTGTAATTGATTTTACGAGACTGATCTTTTGATCAGATTAGTTTATTGGATTAGGCTTTTATCATCACCAGGATTTATTTGTTTTCCATGCTGTATTTATTCAGAAATTTTATCAAAGGTTTTTGCACACTGTGTGATTGTCTCTTAAAAGACTAAAACTTCCAACCAGTTTTTTGGAATGAAAATTTGCATACATCACATGAAAAGTTGGTTAAGGTTCACCAAGAGTCAAATTCCATTATGCCTCTCATGGGAGGGCTGAAAGAGAGCAGTCTGTTTGAACTTCCAAGGAAGAACCTGCGTGGGAAGGCTGTCATCTATGGCAATACCGAGGACCCCTGGAAAGGTGATTTAGAGCTGATGGCCTCACCCAGGGTGCTCCTCTCCAATAGCTACATTGTAGGCACAATGACATTGTAGGCACAATGGAGGCCAAAATCAATGATGAGGTGTGCACTGAGGCACCTTTAGCACCTTAGCTGGCTGTAGTAAGAAATAACTTTAATTTCAACTTCACCTATACAGATTGTGTGCTTTTTTCTTTTCTTCTGCCCATAACTTGCATAAACCTTTGTATTCACAGTCAGCTTTGGATGTTGTGAATTTATACTTTCGTTTGGCTTTTACATTAACCTGACTTGTAGTAAGGGTGGTTGGAAGGTAACTGGCTTACATGAAAGCATTTTTCTTTGGCAACTCAGAAGACTAGGGAACTAACATGAGCTGTATCCCCATTCAGTTCTGCTGTGCCTTAGCAGACATGTACAGACTGTTTAAGAGCTGGTGTTTTAGGGGTTGTAAAGGGAGGCACCTTTTGGTGACCAGCAACAACCAGGAGGACTCATCAGCATGCAGCAAGTAAGTGGGAAGCTCCCAGAGGCCCTCTCCAGGCTTTGTAGCAATGCTGTAAGTAATTCCCACTGCTGCTCATGTGGCTATCTGTGTGAAGAGAGCTGGCACCGGGAGCAATTAGCAGCACTACAGATCAGGGTACCTAGCAAGGTGCTTAGCACAACAGACACCCGCTGGCACATGCTCTGGAAAAATCTAGTACGACATTCTGGCAGACTTTCTAGATTTATGTTGGCTTGCTGTAAAGAGCTTTTAACTATTGCTCAAGGAATTGGATGTTACGACAGTCTGACCCAGTGCACATGGCAACAAGGCAGCATCCATTTCAGAGGTTTTCAACATACTGTCTACTTGCACATCCATGGGTTATGCTAGCCACTACTCCTTGAGTTATATTATTAATCAAATAGTTGGCAGTGAAACTCAATATCCTGCCAGCTTGTGAAATTCTCATTTAGAAATTAGAGTGGCTAACCCCATAGTAATGCAAAGAATATGACATTTATCTTTGTTTTCTGTTTAAATGCAGACAAATCAGTAGTGACGAGCTAGAAAACACCATTACCTCGACCCCCACCACCTCTTAGGTGAGTGAAAAGCTCACTAAGTCCTTAGTTTTTGTGAAACAGAATGTGGACAATATTTCCATTTTGGAAACAAAAATACTTTTATTGGTATCATTTAATTTATCCCCAATCATTTACAACAAACACCATGAGATACAGACCACATCCTCTGCTCATAACTTCACTTCTTGGTTTGACATGCCATTTGGGCAACTTCAGGGAGTCTAAACAAAAATATACCCTTTGGTTTACAAAGAAATACTGGGTGCTGACCCTTGTATTGAAATAACAAGGCTCTCTTGTTATTTCCAACAACTGTGTTATAGGAAACTTCAGAAATTAAAGGAGTTCCAGCAATGGAACTTTCCCGATGTTTAACCTAAACCTCCCAAGTCAGCTTCATGCTGTTACTTCGAGTCCTGTCACTGGTCACGAGAGTGAAGAGATCAGTACCTATCGCTACATTTCATCTTGTGAGGATGTTGAGGACTTCAATGAAGTCTCCCCTCAGTCTCCTCCAGACTGAAAAAACCAAGTCACCTCAGCTGCTCCTTACTAAGCCTTCCTCTCAAGGCCCTTCACCATCCTCATGGCCCTTCCTTGGGACACTCTCTAATAGCTTAATGTCTTTTTTATATTGTTGTGCCCAAAACTTCACACGAGACTCAAGGTGAGGCCAGCCCAGTGCAGAGCAGAGCAGGACAATCCCCTCCCTTGCCCAGCTGGCGATGCTGTGCCTGATGCACCCCAGGACACGGATGGCCCTCCTGGCTGCCAGGGCACTGCTGACTCACATTCAACTTGCCACCAACCAGGACCCCAAGGTCCCTTTCTGTGGTGCTGCTGTCCAGCCTCTCATCCCCCAGTCTGTCTGTACATCCAGGATTGCCCCATCCCAGGTGCAGAACCTGGCACTTGCCCTTCTTAAGTTTCATACAGTTGATGATTGCCCATCTCTCTAATTTGTTTAGGTCTCTCTGCAGAGCCTCTGCCCTCAAGGGAATAGACAGAATTTAATAGATTTTGACACCAGAAAAGACCCTTTTGATCAAGAATTCTGATTGTGTACACAGGAATTATATGATATTACCTTGTGGCTCCTGCATTAGGACTCTGCTTCTTGGCTGGTCCAGAGCATGCCTTCTAAAATTGTAATTTTAAGACCTGAAATGATGGAAAATTAGGATGCTGCAGTTATATTAGCATCTATACAGGATTAAATATGCAGCTGAAGTGAAGATCTTACACTGAAAAAGTCCATAAAACCAGAACATGTTACCTATGGGTATAACAAACTAAGTTCTTCGTCCAGGTCATCCCACTGAAATTGCTGTGATCTCAAAGGGCAAAAAAGCATGGTTCAGAAGGAATAACACCAGTGTCTAGCCCAGTGTGAATCATGAACCTGCTTGTGTTCATACCTAACTATAGTCTCATAGACTATATAGAGTCTGAATATGTGGTCTCTGTAGTCTATAGTCTAACATAAAGTCTCTGTATATTGAGTACTTACACAGACATACATATAGATTATACAGATAAACTATAGTAAAAATATATACAGTCTTATATAGTCTCTGAATAGTCTCAGACAAAATAAAACACCAGCAGCTAAGAAAGCAGAAAACTCTTCAGGCAGACTCCAAACACCAACACGTTTATACTGTTACTTGTATCAGGAGAAACCACCTTGTGCTCAGAAATGTTTCAGGAAAACATTTTTTGAGTAAAAGGAAAAAAAACTCCAAAACCTCAAATGTTACACTCCTTTTGTACTTTTCAAAGAAAAACATGCATTTTTTTCTATGTTTAAGTGTAAATTTATTGTGCTAAACATGATAAATTAAATTATTTGAAGCTAATCTAACAACTCATTTTGTTTTTCCTCACTGTTGTTGTTAAACAAATATGTTCATTTATACCATAGAGTTGCTATGCTCACCTTTGAATTAGAGAATTTAAAATATCTTAGGATACAAGAGGCTGATCAGGTGGGATCAGGTGGGATTTAGTCATATAAAACTTCATCTTTCAACAGTAAAATTGTTTCTTCTGTTATCAGCGCCCATTAGAGAATGTATAACCATTTTTTCTCCAATCTAATTGCTGCTTTGCTAGGAGAGTTTTTCCTAACAGTCACTAGGTAGATTTTTCTCTCAGTAAGCTGGGAAATATAAAGAGGAACTCAAACAAACAATTGAAAGTTCAAAGAATTTTTACAAATAGGAAAAAGAGATGCACTGATTAATTCTTTCTTTAACAGTCCTATTATTTAACTTCCTGTCATGGTTTAGCATAGTTTGGGTTTTTAGTCTCATTAGTAAATAATGGATTTTGAACCAAAACCACTACATTTCCATTTGAAACTAAAAAGGGAGAAAAATATAAATGAAAGAAAAAGAATCTATAAACTCTTTGTTTCACCTGAAAGATACATCTCTTTCAAATCTTTCACATGCCATGTTTGAAGCAGGTTGCAAGCATCAAATCATGTTAAGCTTGACTTACTGTAATGCAACATGAAAGATACAGCCTGAAGTAATGCATAACAATATGACTTGTCACATGTGGGAATTTTAAAAAGAAAGCAATTTGCTGATAAAAACAACACAATTAAACAATGGCTGGTTTGAATAAAAACGCAATATTTTCATGATGTGTCTCAGTTTGGGATTATAAGAGACATTTTGGTCTGAGAAAAGGATTAGTTCCCTGTCTGCTGGGAAATGACTAAGGTAAGAAAAGAAGCGTTTGGCAGAGCAGCTGTCCTTGGCAAAGGCAGTGGTTTGAGGCAGGCATTATACATGAAGAAATACTTCCACCACTGCAGTGGTCAACATTAGAAGAGCAATGTTTGGGAAGTGTGCATGTAAGTACATCATATACCTCTGCCACTTGTGGTCATTAGATACCTTGAGGCTCTTTATTCAAGACTCTCAGTGCTGTGCTGTAAGGCGTGTCAGGCAGGGGTTGTTCTTGCAATGATTTTGATTATCTGTAGTTATTTTCCTTGCTTGCCATTCTTGCCTTGCCTGTTGCAGGCACTTCTCTCTGACCACAGCAGTGTACAGGACTTGTGAATCCTCTGAAATACACATGCATGGTCAGCTGCACATAGGGTGTGCTCCTTTTAACATGGTTTTTGTCCCTCACTCATTCTGGTACTTTTCAAAAATACCTTTCTTTGAAGGAAGATGCTCCTTGTTTCCCAGTTGCATACAGCAGTAGGTCTCACCAAGCTAAGGCTGCTCACACAAACAAGGTGTTGTTGACCACGGGATTTTAGGCTTGTTGAAGTAAAACTTTATTGCTCTTCCTGACAGCGCCAGCTGGTGACTCCAGCCTGTGCTGCTGTCACCTGCACATAGAATAAATAAAGAAGGCATGGAGTAAAGCTGAGTAGGGTGTGCAGCTGCACAAATGCCACGCCATTTAATACAGGAGTTTAATGCAAACTGTTGAGATAACCTGGTACAAGGGAAACACAAGCTGTACGAGACGAGAAGAAAGGGCAAAGGCAAAGCAGACTGCATGGGAATGGAAGAGGAGCAGAAGCAGTGTTTATGGTAGGAAAAGGGATAGGGAGGGCAAGAGTTCAAGCAACAAGTACAAACACCATTAAAATAAAGGGTAAAATCCTGTCTGCTTCCCCAGATGACAACAGCAATGATAAAATGGTTCACAGCATGGTATTGCAGGGAGCCCCAGAAAGGCTCTCTTCATTCAAGGAGCAAGGGTCTCACATCACCTATCTAAGGCAGCAGGGCCCCATGTCCAGACACTGTGAGGTTATGTTCCCAGAACACCACTGCAAAATACTAGGAAGCTGTTTAAACTGGAAGGATTCCTCTTCTGCATTCTGAATTTAAGAAATCACAATGGAAAATTAAAGCATATGTTTTTAGCAAAGCAAACCAATGGTTTTTTGTATAAAACCCACTAAACCATCACACATCTAGAAAGCCCTAACATGATTGACAGTGTACTTAAGAGAAGACACGCTGGGAATAGAAAAGGTTAGACTTCAGGGACAATTTAACAAGCAGCAGAAAGACATTTGCATATGTAGTGTCTGAAACAGGACCGAGGAAGTGGAAGGCAAGGATCAGCAAGTACAGCCGTGGTCACTGGCAAGCATGTCACAACATTTGGTCTCTTCTCTTTACAGCCCACAAAACACTTGTGTGTGCCCTATTACCAGCTAATGGGCTGCAATGAGAGAGAAAAAGTCACAAGCGTATCAGAGGATGAGAGCAGAAGATGGATAAAAATCATGACTAGTCTTGCAACTTGCCATAACAGTTCAATCCTGCTGTTCTTAAGGCACAAGCTTCACTTGCAGTGGACATTGAGATATTTGTCTCTGAGCCTCTTTGTGCCTGTTTAAGAGGAGAGGGAATCAGCTGTCATTTCAATGCTAAAGTCCTTGGGATGGCAATGAGATGGAAAGAGTCACGTGTATATTTTTCTCAAAGGTTATGTCCTTGATTCTCCATTTCATGGTGATGGCCAGGGGCTGGAGAGAGTGTGCATCTGCTTGTGTTCCAGTAACGGATTTTTTATATTTAAAAACATATGACATGTGGATAAAATTCATCTCTTATGTAAAACTGCGCCACTTTAATGATGTATTTTCAGAGATGAATTTGCATCTACTCATTTAAATCAGACCCAAATGATTAGAAATCCCTACAAGCAATTTTAAATAAAAAATAAGAACTGGTAAATAAAAACATCTGGTAGATGATTAAATTCCACATGTTGAGCTTTTATTAGGAATAGCTGATATAACTCTAAGAGAGATCTTGCATGTAAGCATTATTCATTTATATGGTTCCTGATCAAGAATGGTAAAGAAACATGGAGGGACAGCAAAGCCACTGTGAGACATCTTTAACTGTGGGCTTGGAATGTGCTGCTTCTTCATTTATTCTTCTTCTTTTGACTGTGATGTGACTGCAATTTTCAGGAAAAAAATTACAGTCAATTCTGTCCATGGTTTTATACTTGGTGCATTTAAATTAGACATCTATATTGTCTTTGTGTAAATGGGCTGGTAGGGAGAGGGGAGGAAAGATTTCAGACCATCCGGTTTTCATCAGAAGATCCCTGGGAAGATTTGGGCACTTCTGACCTGCCACATGCTGAAGGCACTTCATCTGTGGTATGTGTCAACTTGAGAAATAAAGTTGTTCCCAATTAGAAGTGACTGTAAGTATGACAGCTTGCACATAAGAGGTACTCTCCCAACAAAAACACTACCATGAACTGTTTGGTTCCATCAAAAGCACAAAAAAAGGAGATTTCCAGCTAACCAGCAAACTCAGCAAGAGACCCGAGAGAACCTTTGTTATTCCTTTAATGTGAAGAAAGGCCCTGGACTGCACCCAAAGGTGTGTTAAACTGCCAACACACTCAGTATGTCTGTGTTAATTTATACAGCCTTACCTTAAAATACACTCTTGACATTCCTAATTATGGATATCATGTATTTGTACAAACATGACTTACGTTATTAACGTTCTGCACACCATCAGAAAATGGGAGGCATTAACCCTGGTGAAATGCGAGAGAGCTGATGATCAGGTCTCTGCTGGTGGAGCTGGTTGTGTACCACTTCTGTCAGTGAGAGCCAGTGAAGGGCTTTGTGTGCCTGTGCTGTGGGTGCATGAGGTTGAGAGAAGTTCAAGGAAACAACATCACAAGGATTTTTACAGTCCCAGACCTCCAGAAATGCCTGTCAGCAAGGATTGATGTCCTATGGGCCCTTTTCTTCTTCTGCCCCACACAAGGGCATGAGGGATAAGAACATGCTGTTGTTGCTTCTCCTGAGTTGCAGTCACACTACAGCACTGGTGATACCGCTGCTGAAGCCATGAAGATGCAGATGTCCACATGGACTATACAAAAGCTGAAGCAAGCATCATCCTGCTGCACTAGGAACCTTCACTGGAAACACTTCTGGGAGTGACATCTTATTTTTATCAAAAGTGGATACAGCTTCATTTCAGTAGGGCAGTCTAAGCCAGGGCAAAATAAATGTTTTATGCAATTTTTCTCCATTGTCTTTGTCTGGCAATGCTATCCCAAACCAACAGCTTCACTTGCATTGCACTTTCTCAGATGGAAGCCTGAAAGGCTTTTAGCTGTGCATGTTCTCAATTATTTTTATTTTTAGGCTTCTGTCCTCCAAAGCCTTATTTAAGACAATAGTGACATTAATTATAACAGGACTGCCTTACTTGCATGAGTCAGAACTACTCAAAGCTTTATCAGATTGTGTCCAAGATCCAAAGTAGAGAAGAGTGTGTAAGCCAAGAGTTTGTGGACTTTAACACTTTCCTCACTTTTAAGCAACTACATCACACCATAAATAATATAGACTAACAGGATAATTAAACAGCCTGAGTGTAGCAAGGGGGAATATTTCAATAACAAATATTGCTACCCATATACCTCAACAGAATGTGCTAAAGTAAACAAAATGATAGCATAATTATAGTCATTCCAGTTATGTTAATTAGGCTATATACACACTTCATTGATAAGCAACTGTGGTGCAAAGAAGTGCTGTAAGCCTGATATTTCCTTGGTTAGCAGCTTTGTTGTGCATATGCTGCTGTTATGATCTTAGTTGCATTAATGCAGAGCAAAAAACCCCACAACCCAGACCTAAAAATAATAGTAATAATAATGCTATGTGTCAGGGCAGGCTTAGTGCAAGGTTCAAGCTGAACAGCCCAGTGTGATGTTTCTCCCACTCTGAATTCAAGTTCCCAGGGAAGATTGCCAGCAAGACTTCCCAAGACAACATCCCAATAAATGCAAATACACAGCAAACATTGAGGCTAGTTTTGCTCCACAGAGGGAGCCCTTTACACCTGTGTTTTGCTGACTCTGTAGCTATAATTTCTCAACACTCTGCAAGGTGGTGTTTTGGATTGCAGCTGCTCAGAATTTAACATCACATCTTTTTTTTTACAGAAGTATTTTTGTGTGTATTGTTTTTTTTTTCCCCCTGAAGTGTAACTATTTCACAAAAACTGTTGTCGATTTCTTAAAATACTAACTTCTGTGTTTAAAAAAAATTAATGGGAAGAAATATGGCTTTGCTCATTTTTGATGATTTTTTATGGAGCGCCTAAAATAAAAAAAAAATTGAAAATTTTCAGAAACTTAACAGAGAATAAAAACAACTGCATTAAACAAAATTTAAAAGTAGGATCAACAATTTGGACAAAATGCTTTATAGCAGATAAAGGGTTCATTTCTTTAAAACAAAGAAATATTTAAGAATTTTCCACTTGAAATAGCCTAGGTTCTCTCTTTCAATCTTAAACATGACCTGTGACGCTTAAAGTCATTCTTTCTTTCTTTTCTATTTATTCAGTATTTCTAATTTTGAACACTTCTGATTGTTGAAAAACTTTCCCACCAACTTTGGTATTTTTACTGGTTTTCCTGTGTCATGAAACTTTTGCTACTGTTTTTTTGGCTGCTGCTGCTGTAATTTAGGTACATCTCTGCTACTCGGTGAAAAGATCCCTGAACTAGCCCCATCCACAGTGTGCCTGTATTATGGCATCCCCAATGTTGTCAACCACTTTGGCAACACAATGAAGTGCTGGGCAATGGAGACACTCCTGGCTTGCTCAGAACTGGTCTCAGTCTTTCTCCTGCAGTGCCACTTTGCACTGTCCAGGCATAAATTTAGTGGAGAATTAGGCCCAAAATTAGAAATATCAGCGAAATAGATAAGATCAGTGCAGGATCGCATTAAAATACAAGCACTTCAATGAGGCTGGAGAAGTCAAAATACTCATTTTGAGCTGCAGTTTGAGCAAACCAGGTTATATTTTTACCTACATCAGGCAGTTACTCTCCTGTCTCTATTCTGTTGGTAGGAGTCATGACCTCTGGTCTTGGCCTCTCAACTGCTTTAGAGAGGATACTGCTTCTTGCCTCATTTCTAGTCTCACCACCAACATTCAGAAATACATCTCAAACTTTTAAAAATTTATGAGACTTGTTAAAAAAAAATCAAAAAACACATAAAAAAGTAATTATTCATGGTCCAGTATTATTTTCTTCAGCTGGTGATGTGGCTATTACATTTCAGAGTAATTGGTGTTTCATCATGGAACAGCAGTACCCTAAGTAAAGGTCTGGCTCACTCAGCTCTGATAGCCAGCTGTAGACTCAGTGTTGCACAGAAAAGTTTGTGGCACAGGAAACAAACATAACAAACCATCCCCAAAGATAGTTAAAGCAACATTCAGAAACATTTGTCTTGCTGTTGCAGGAATTAAATAAAAAGTTACAAGCCTGAAATAAAACATACCTTTGAAGTCTCTTTTTTTTCTCCACCTCTGAAGATTTACACTGCTCTTAATGGCTTGAAATAATCAAGAATTAAAGTTTCCTGCCTAACCATTTGATATGAATACTCTATATGGATCACACCAAACTCCTGTGTCAGTTTCTTTCACTTTGAAAAGTATTTTAAAAAAATCTGATCTAAACACTACCTCCAGAAATAATGAAAGACCTTCTCCAAATTCTACAAATAGTGTCGTTCAATCCTGCAAGACCTTCAGCTTCACCTAAGATTTGCTGAATACAAAGAACAACATTCAAGAGAAACTTAGTAATGCCTTTCCCTGACTGCAAGACTGGAACTTAAATGTGCATGTGGAATTTTTCACAATATGCTGTGTTTGTGGTTTTAATTATCATCATAAGTGCCACAGTTAATCTGTAGTTCAACATGTGAAAATGTTTATAAAGTTTTTTACATGCTGGCTTAGTAACACATACAAACATTTAGGTTTAAAGGAACATTGCGGGTTGTGTCCTCACCGCTTATGAACCCTTACGTCAGCCATCTGGAGACCCTCCCCAGCTCTTTCACCACCTGTGACTTGGCCACCCAAGCTCTTTCTCCTTCTGACCTCACCTCCTCTAGCCAGCAACAGAAAGAAATCCTTCTCTGTCCAAACGCAGAGGAGAAGCAAAGGTGAGAGACTCAGAACAGAGGATTTCTATGGTGCTGAATCCACCAGAAATCAATGTATAAGGTGTAATTCTGAAATGACCATGCTCTCCATCAAGGGTTAAGGCTGGAGGTGGATTTTCCCCAGCACACAAACAGGACCTTGCTGGCAGGGGATCTTCCTCTTCTTATCTGCTTATTCCAGCATATGCATGATGCCTGGCAGAGGGGCAGAAAAAGCATGGCAGAGAAGGATGCGAAGGGTAGGAAAGGTCACCGAGCATAGGTACTTCTTCACCAACCCAACAGCCACACATTGCACTGCGGTGCCAAGCACAGAATAACCTGGTCACCATCCCATGGGAATGCTCAAATGCCACGTTCTTCACCACCAACCAAAGGATGCTGGCTCTGTCAGAGCATTCAGCTATATGACTGGACATTTGAAAGCACAGACTATTACTTTATGAAGGGGTCACACTGAAGAAATACAAATTCAAATATTCTGAGTGATGGTGCTGCAATAGAGAGGATACTGAGGCACATCAGCAAGCTGTGCACTCAGAAGAGAGTGGGCTCCTAGGGCTCCAAGAGCAATGCTGTGAGACTGTGACACCTCTGCACTTTTGCCACTGGGACTGCCCCACAGATTAACCTGCAGGACCAGATCTGACTTTCTCTCCTCTTCACCCATCTTTTCAAGGAGGAAAACCCAATTGCTCATCCTGAACCCAAGAGGTCCATTCCCTGTCTGATGCGGGGGAGACCACTGACCTCTACATAACTGCCCACAGACGAGAAACCAGAAATATTAATAAAGGATAAATCTTCACAGAGTCTGTGAGGCAGCTCTCAGCAAAGCTGCTGTGCTCAGAGCTTCTCATGTTGGACTCTTATGACGAAAAACACTGGTACTGACTTTCACCTTTTTTCTCAAACACTTCTTTCCTGCTGACAATAGACATGGTAGAATTACGAAAGGACTTGAATCATTTGTGATGCACACTGCCAGTGGTCTTCTAGATAAACTGAAAATAAACTGTAAAGAAAAATTGTTACAGAAAAGAGCATAAAGTAATATAGCTAAAGAACACAATAAATAGAGTGGCAGCTTTTTCTTTTAGCAAGGAGTTGTAAATAGCTTTGGAACAATCAGCTACTTGTCCATGGTCAATTCAACTTTAGCACAGACTTTAAAGGTAAGAAGTACATTTCTTGACCACACAACAGGCTTGATGAAATCCTTATTCTTTCTTCTTAAAATTCTGTGCAAACCATGTGAGAAGTATGCTGTGTATAGGATAGCTGGTAGTAAACTGTCACACGCCAATAGAACTTGAAAAGCAACCTCAGAATCCAGAAGGCCAAAATGCTGCCTTCTGTTTGATCACAAAGGCATTACGAAACTGCTTAATATCTCCATGTCCATTCCAGCAACTCTCTAATGCTCAAACCACACATGACACTTTAAAACGAGATTGTTCCCACTCAAAGGAGTTTTCCTAAAACACAATTCATGCAGACCCAGCAAAACCAAACCGCTTCCCTGAGTATCACTGTTGGGGTATTAGGAGCTCTCCTGGTTTTTTTTCTGTTAAAGGAATTTTCCCCATACATGTTGCTAGGGGGACAAATTGCTGGGTAATTAAGAAAAACAAAAGACCTAGCCACTGCAGTGGGGTGCATCGGGCTACTCTTTTGCTTCACTTGGGTGTGCGGGCAGTTGGTCCCCAGCGTTTGGACAGAGAGGGAGGCTGCTTTCTTTGGCTGCTTTTCCTTCTGCCAGAGAAACCCCGGGATCCCAAGCCCGCCTTCCCTGCCCCGCTGGGAGCTGGGCCGTGGCCGTCCTGCCCCCGCCGTTGCTTCGAGCCTTCGCTGCGTTGTAGCCGTGCTCACCCTGCCTGCCCAGACCTCCGGGGGCTCCCACTGCAGCTCTGCAGTTCGGATACACCTTGTCTGCCACCCAGGATTCGTGCTCGTCCCTGTCATTCCAGCCTGCTGTTCCTGACGGTCCGGCCGGACACCGGGATCGGCTGCCCAGGGGTTTGTGAAGCCTTTGTTCCATCCCTTCCCGGGATCCCGGGGCACCAGTGCCGCGGGTTTCCCGAGCTCGCTCCGGAGCGCCCCCTGCAGCCGCGGGGGAACCATCGCACCTGCCCTGCTCACCGGGAGCCGCCAGCGCCCCTGCCGGCTGCGAGCGGAACTGCACCCGAGGGGAAAGGGCCCGACAGCCGAGAAGGCTGGCACTGGGTTTGTGATTGTTTGCTGTTACTGCCAGAGTTATTGCTGTTTGTTTGACTGGTTATACACATATAGATATATAATAGTAAAGAACTGTTATTCCTATTTCCCACATCTTTGCCTTAAAGCCCCTTGATTTCAAAATTATAATAACTCAGAGGGAAGGGGGTCGCATCTGCCATTCCGATGGATGGCTCCTGCCTTCCTTAGCAGACACCTGTCTTTCAAACCAAGACAACCACAAACCCTCCTAATAGCATTGATGTGATGAGAAAGGCAACATGAATCTAAATATTCATAGAAGTTTGTAGAGGGCACAGTTTAAACAGCTGTGAAGAGGCTTATGCTGTATATGCATCAAATCAATACCAGTCTTCGGTGTGTGAAACAGGAACATCTTCACTCAAACCCAAACTACATAACACATCAAATTCATTCTGCTTCCTGATAAGTCATATATTTTCAGATCTGTCTCTCATAACATTTTAGAAGTACTCTTTGGTGAACATGCAATAAATAAGGATTGTACACTACTGTGCATGTGCGTGTATGTGTTCCAAGCAACAGTATATTAGTTCCAGGAAAAAATTTGACTCTTATGCATCCCTCCTGATTCCTTCATGGTTGATATGGACATATCAATGCTATTTCTTGGAACAGTTTATTCTAAGCTCCTCTTTCATTGCAGCCAACAGGCTATTTATGAGTAATTCACTGTAACAACAACGACAATCTTCTTATGAGTCTATTATGAGTCTAAGGTGATCCTGCACACACCTTTTTAATGTCTTTTTTTTTTTTGCTAATAGGTAGATAAATGAAATCATAATCCAACAGAGATTAATGTTATTTTTACCACAGAAGACATCCCTTTTATTCAGCAGTTTCACTCGGACTAGGACAAGCAATACATAGAAACTAATGAGGGTGGCACAATGCAAAGACTGACAAAAAAAGCCATGGGGAATTTTCTGGGACATTTTAAAGCCTCTAGATGCTCACAGTCATCTGCCAGCAGTTATCACCCCACAGCAGAGATGGCAGAAGTGTGTGCCAGTGAACACCCCCAAGCACTACCCTCAGACACAGCACAGTCACCTTTGCTGACCAGCTGTAGGAACGGTGGCCCTGAGGCTCAGGCACGTGTTCCCTCCCACTGCACACAGCAGCCCCAGCAGAAAAGAACTGACATGGGGGAACATGGGGGATTTTTAAATCAGCACAGCAGCCTTCTGCTCATGTTGACCAGCACATATTCATCATTGCATCCACGGGACAGAGGCAGCTGGAGGAACAGAAACTCAGCAAGAGGGCAGGTAAAGGTAATTACCTTCTGGGCTTCCCAGCAAGATTCAGCAGAAGACCTGTATGATAATCCTTGGAGACATTTGATACAATGTCTGTGACTGTTTGTTTTCTTCGGGATCAGCTCTGGACCCCAGATATTATGTGGCTCTAAGGAGGACTATAATGACTATGTGTAGAGCCGAGAGAATTATTCACATCCTGATGTGGCTGGCAAATACTCAGCTATTCTGGCCTTCCCTTCCAAATGAGTACAAGCGTGGGATGTTTCACCTATTAAAGTTATGGCAACAGCTTCCATGATATGCACAGGTCTGGCTGCAGCATTTAGTCTAGACATGCCATCATCAAGGATCTCACATTGTTTCTTCCTTAGCACTTTCTATGTCAGACAATTGCTCGGAATATAACTATATCTTATAAAGAATCTCCCAGTAGGTAAAGTTGCTCAGCCACTGGAGGTACTGAAGGAGAGAAAATGAGAGGATGTAGCTCATCCTGACAAAGTGTCATCCTGACACTTTCAAAACAAATAGCACATTGTTGTAAATGTGTTGGGGAACAACAGAGTGAGTGATTCATGTTGAGTCATTTCTTGTTGCCTCTTTAGGAGAGAAAGGCAAAGTGTTTTCTTGTTTGCTGAGCCTAGCTAGATTAAACAGGTCAGTTATGGCAGCACCATCTTGTGGTTCCCAGTTAATACAGCCTGACCCAGGGCAGCCATTAGCTGACAATTTCTATTTGCACACTAAAAGTTACAATACCATTTAACTGGTGTTCTTTCCAATTTGTTAGATTTCAGATCTTGTTCAAAATAAATCAGTCTGGAGTATGCAAACTCTGTAAAATCAGGAGGCATTGGTTCAAGACAGAGTGAAATATGGAGAATCTAATTTTTGGTCAGAAATCCAAATGTCTTCTAAGAAGGTTTGGTTTATTGTCTGCTGTGCAACTGTTACAGAGAATTTTACTCTGAGTAAGGAGAAATTAAAGGATATTAGTGCTATCAGAAGGCACAGGGTGAGAATAGATGGCAAACTTCAAAATGGACTGACAAAGGCCTGGATTTCCTCTACTTTTGAGCAGAGATGGGGACAAAACATGATCAGTACCATTACAGTTAAAAAGTCCTGACTGTGTGAAGGGCCTTTGCCCTTGCAAGTATTTATATTATTTCTGATGTTCAATTAACACAAGTTTTCACCAGCCACTTCCAGATAGATTTAAATTTCAGAGCACAAACAAATACTTATTATAAAAGTAAACCAATAACTGCATGCTGCAGAAAAACCAGAAAAATGTTTCTGTTATCAAAGCTCATGTAAGAATTCTTCATGGGCAAGCTTACAAGGAGTATACCATCTCTTGAAACAACCTGAAACAGATGCTGAACTACTTGAGGCATAGTTCCTTGAGGCAATTTTTGTACTGTAAAGTAGCACAACCAGATGTCGCTACCTGGAAGGCCTTCAACATCCATTGTACTTAACATAATGTGAAGATGACCAAACATTATTCAGAGCTGAAGAGTAAATGCAGCAGAAAACATAATTCACCATTAGTTCAGCATGGTCTTCTCTGCAGAATCAGTAATGTTTGGAAGCTGACCATTAAAACATGTGTGAGTGATACGGCTGAAAAGTAAAGCATGGCTCCATAATGCTCCATAATCAGAAAGGAAAATACTGGAGCAGAAGACTTCACTGGGAAAAGCGTTAATCCTAAGCGCTGGAGAACTGTGAGCTCCAAAGTTATTCCTCCTGCACTGATACTATAGTGTCATTGTCCAATAACATTTTCACTCCCTTCTAAGAAGAGGATGCAAGATCTTCCATTATGTTCCAAAAAGGGCATATCTATACATACTGCTTTCACAGTACCTTTTGGGTTTTTCTCAGTTGCATTTTCCAATAATTGAGGTGAAAGAGGGTCTTTTCACTCCAATCCTGTTCAGAGTCTGATGAAACTTCACAACAACATGCTTCTTTCACAGATCAAACTTCAGTATTTAAAGGAACTGCAGAAAAATGAGATTTCCTGTGAAAAATTCTCCTCTTGGAATTTCATCTCCAATCTAATTCTTATTTCAAGTAATAGCAAATCATGGGAAAAAATAACTTCATTGTACAAATCACTGACTTGAAATTATTCCAAAAGCAGCCCTAGATGCTCTTCTATCATCTTGATACAAATCAGAAAAAAAAAATGGAAGAGGCACAAAAAAAAGTTTTGACATTCTAAAATCTTATTAAAGAAAATAGACAGTCCATTTATTTCTCTCCTTGCTGATTGAAGTTCAGGGGTTATCTATATTCATATACCACCTATTCAAATTGATTTTATTTTAATTTAAAGAAAAATTGAAAAGCATTCACTTTTTTCTAAGCTAATCACATCAGGAGAGTTTGTCAGACTTTCCAAGAAGTATCTGCTTTGCAAAACCCGAGCACAATTCAAGATTGCAGGACCTCAGAAGAAACCCACAGATAATGAGTTGCCTATTGTAAGGACACCAAGGTTATTTTGTTTGTCAGAACAGTGGCTTGAAGTATAACCTAATTCCCACATAAAACAGTAGAGTGTGTGGTGTTGTACCCCCTGCAAGTCACAGCAAGTCTACGCATTGGTCATTTCCTCAGAACTTATTTTTTCTAAACTGTAAAAAATGCTCCCAAATCAAACCCATGCCAAAGGCTCAGAACTGAGATGCAGTAATACATACAGCAGAAATCAGGGTTAATATTAGAGGAGCATATACCACCTTAACTGTAGCAGTGTTTAATAAATGACACTTCTAAAATACGGCAACTGAATTCTACCGGTGCTATTAGTAAGCTGTCTCCTGTACTGAAGGAGTGAACAAGGACAATATTGTTACTTATAATTCAGAGCTAGCTTGTATGAAAAAGACATGTGGCATCAGGAAAATGTAATTAATTTGGTGGTGTAAGCCTTCATAAATTATCAAGTATTCCCAATAGCAGTCCTGCAAAACTTACAGAGAACATGAGCTGCCTTTAAATTACTTAGTTTGCTTGCTACCAGAATTCTTTTAAGGTGGTTAGATACTGACATAGTATTAAAAATGCTCAAACTATTGCAATGGCTGACATATTGAGCCACCTTTAATTAAGACCATAATGTTCCTTTGGGCCATACCTAAGACAGTAATCTGTGTCCAGAGGCTGTCACTCTCTTCTCTAATGGACTACAGCACACAAAAATTAATTATAGGGGAAAGGTTGCTGCTCCAACTGGGACTGGAGATTCAAAGGCAAACGTTTTGCTGTTGATCAAAATGAGTAGCTCCTTTTGCAACAGCTAATACAGTTTCTGTCACACAGCACTTAACCCTCTCTTCCAGCATTAATATGAGCAAATTTCTTGCCCAAGGGGAAATTTTTACATTTTTATGTATTCATTATTTTTTTCATTATGATGCCATCACAATTTCACCTGTCCAAAAATCAGGAACAAAACTTGATTTGAAAAATTCAAAAGGAAACATCAGATCACCGAGCCACAAGATTCTTGTAAGCCTATGTCAATAGAAACAGACTACAGCTAAACAAAGATTTCAAAATGTTTTTAACTCTCAGTTGTTTAAATTTTTAAACATATTAATATAGAACTTGATAATGCTTTTTGTGTTTGTTTTCAGCAAATATTCAATGGTAAATCATTTTATAGGAGGGGTTGCTTGTAGACACAGTAGATTTTAAGCAAACAATATAATGTATTAGTTAAAAGAGAATTTCAAATCATGGATAGTACCACCCATTGCCCAAGACTGTTAACTTTTCGACTCTCTGAACCAGAGAAAGGAAAGCTGCAGGAAACAGAAAGAAAAACATTCCCTGACAAAGATACCTTCATGGTAAACTCCAGTTACTTGCGTTTATCAAAGAATCCTCTTCTGTTGTGAGCCAACCACAAAGATTTAATAACTCACCATCAAACTCACCAAAATATTCTGCTGGGTTAAAACACATCTGCACAGTGTTGACACTGTGTTTGTTCCTGCCTACAAGAGGAATGAGGGAGAGGGAAATGTGAGTTATTGCAAATATTTAAGCTGAAGCAAGGGGTTAGGGATGGAGGAGAAAAAGGCATAACCTAAGTAGTAAGCTTGAAGACAAATTGCTGGCTAAAAGGAGGAGACAGCAATGATTGTCTTGACACAGGATAGCCCCTGCAATTTTTCAACAGATGATCATCAAAATTCAGAGCAGCAACTGCCAGAACATATCTGCAGGCCCCCTCCTCCAGCCTCAGGATACAGGCAGCTCCCATGAACCTCAGGGGAAATCGTTCAAGCACCAGTGTACCGTATTTCAGTAACACCTGAGATGATTAAATGAACAATGAAACTCAGCTGTAAATTTGCAGCAAAGTTGTAGTCTGCAATCTGAATAGTATTAAGAGGAATGAAATAAAAATGAAATCAATGCTCATAGGATAATGTAAATCAGATGCAAATAAGCTTCCATTTTATTTGTCTTTTCTTTGTTTCTTTCTAATAGAGGCATATTTAGCTCACGAAGTGTTCAACATTTATTTTAAAACCCAGTGACTCTATTATTTTGGAGATTTCTTGGGGGATAGGAACAGAGTAAGTTCCCATTCCCCTGAATAAAATGAACCCATATCTTTTCCTGTGAATAAGTTCAAAATGCAAGTCAGAATCAAATATATGAATATGACATGACAAAAATACAATTCTTATTGCCAAAAAATCACAGGCATTTGTCTCTCAGGGTCTTCTTCACAAAAGCAATGCCAGCGTGGGCAGCATGGTAGCATGCTGTAACACCCTTTTTTATCAGCTCTTTGCCTGTTATTTCCACCTCACACAAACACAGATGTGTCATATATGTATCAGTGATACATGCACCATGGATCCTCATTTTGCCTGATCAAAGTGCCTGAAAAAGTATCCTAATTATTATCCTTTAGAAAGCAATCTAAACATGCAGAGCGTGTCTCTAGGACCTTAAGGGTGCAGGTTTCAGGTTTGGTGCTGCCATCAAACTATAGTACGGATTTAGTCATATTCCTCAATGTCAATAAACCAGCTTCCCACTCTGCTGTATGGAAATATTCCACAGTTCATTTTTTTTCTGAGCTGCAGTTTAATTTGCCTCTCTAACGTAAGCCCAGCCCTCATGAAAGCTACCTATTCATCAACCCAGATATCTGACCTGTAACCCTGAAGATAATGGTTAGCAAAAAAATCAAAGATCAAAATACCTACAGAATTTCCTAATGTCTCTGTAGCATCACGTAAGTACTTCAGTCCTAGTAAAACTGTTTTGAAGCTAGCACTCATTCTTCAACCTGCTCCAGGCCAGCCTGACACAAACCACTGTCAGTTGCCAGAAGCTGGCTGGAAAGTGTTGATGAGAGTTTTTGTTTCGGTAGATCTACTGCTACAGCAGAGGCAATCTTTCTCATATTTCCTTAATTTCCAAAATTAACCCCTCCTTTGATTGACTTTAAAGCAATAATCAATAGCTGAAGAAATCATCATTCAGCAACATTTCTCTACATTTCTGTTCGTGTTTTCAATGTCTGAGTAACAGACAAGACTACACAGCCAGTCCTTCAAGTCCGTCATAGCTCCTGGCTCATGGCATAGGCAGACATGACTGTGGAGCAAACATTGCACCTCCGTCTCAAAATTTCACTTTTTAATCCCAGTTTTAAAACTTTCTTGGTAAGGTGTAATCTGTTCTAGGACAAACACAAAAGCAGGTCCTTGGTCTACATGATGGTTTTTTACTTTCAAATAGCCTGAGCAGTTTGAGGCCAACACAAGTCCTTTAAGAATGCCCTGAAAACCTCTCATGGAGCTTGTCAGATCAATATCAATAACCAGCAGGAAAGATGTTTGAACTGAGAAAATTGGAAGCAAATCTATTATGATACTGCTTTAGTCTTTGAAGCAAAGTGTACAGCTGAGCTGGAAGCCAGGAGAGAGAATAGGAATTTTAAAGTTCAAAGGAACTTCTCTTTCTTTTCACTACCACTCCTTGCTCAGCTACGTGTTTCTGCCAGAACAGATTGTTCTGATACCTTGAAATAAACAATGGCATCATCATATGCAGAACTGGTCTCTGTCAACTGTACACACCAATAAGTACCAAAATAAATCAAAAATCTCAGAAAAGATAGGCTGTCAGAAAAAATAATCCCAGACACAAAAAATACTTCCAGACTTCTCTGTATCAAATGTTTTGGGATTTGTATTTTCACCTATTATCCCCAATCGAGGAAATAAGGTAATGAATGGAAAAGACCACTAATCTATTTCATTAATGTCCCAGGTGTATGAATACACTTTAAAATTGCTTTGTTCCTAGAGCCAAATAGCTGAAAATCCTACTTTGGTTAATCTTTGCCTAAAGGATTGCTCAAACTCATCCTTTTTGATTAGCCCCCACTATGGGAGAATAGCAAGGTGAAGTGAGAGCAGAGACACTGGGAAAGAGCATGTGCAACAGCAGCCCAGGTAGCTGGCATCAGCAGGGAGGCATTCCTGCCGCCCAGCCCTTGGGGAGACTGCATGGCTGAAGAGCTTTGATCAGGAGCAGGAACAGATCAGCTCGGGCCAGCCCCTACTGGACTGCCAGGAGCACTGGAGCAGCAAACAGGCAGCTCCTCCTGCTGGGTTATTCCCCGTGCAGACCTGCTTTTCTTTGTGCCACCTGTACATCCTACTATTCCAAAACCTTTGCATCACCTGATCCTCTCTTTTTCACAGTCTTGAATTCTTCCTCCAGACTTTTTCACTTTTATTGAGTTATTCAAAGAGCATGGATAAAAGGGCCCTTTCAAAACTCAGAAGGTTGCTGTGAGATTTAGTGCAGGCAGAGAGTTTGGGCTGTTCTAGATAGTGAAGTTAGAGTGAAAGAGGGATCTACCACCCATTATCACTAACATCCTATTTCTTTGTCATTATCACTTAATTATCTTGTCTTGTTTATTTAAACAACAAGGCAATTAAGAGGCATTGTCAATGGAACAGAACCCTGGCACAGGCGAATGGTCTCTGCTGTGAGATAAATGCCAAGATATTTAACAGGCAGCAGCATAACAGGAGAGAAATTGTTTCTAAAGCACTGGGCAGTGATTGCTGTAAAATGTGTGCCATTGCTGCTGCAGGATACCTTACAGTCCTCCTAATAGTCATTAATTGTCTACTGCAGGGAAGTCCCTTGGTACTTTCTCCAGATATGGCTATACCTTGTGAATATACCTAAAATACTCTGCTGGAGTCTGGCATTACCATAAGAATGCTGTAAATACCAAACACCACTAACCAGAAAAAACCCAGAAAATAACAACTGGAAGTATCAGTGACTTACAAGAAGTAGCTAAATATAATTTTATTAGGAGATTACTTATGGGACCCACAGGATGGAGTAAAGGCATTGTTCTATCTCATCAGACCAACAATTCATCTAATCCAGTGGCTGTTCTCTGACAGCACCAAACAGCAAATTGTTCAAGGTTCATAATATCTTTGCACCAGGTCATGATAGAAAAATATACCTGTAGGAGAAGTTTCTGCCCAAGATGTAGAACTAGTGGTATTTTCCATCCTGAAGTAGCAAGAATGATTTGTCATTTCGTTGTTTATTCTAATGTAATCCTGCTAACCACTTGAACAGCTTAATGTGTTTTGAATGCTTTTCATTTTGTCTAGATTTGCATCAAATCAGAGTGGAAATTTGCACCTAGTAGATGTGAAAGGAGAACCAACCACCTTTGGTAAGCACAGAATGCTTATGGGAGAGGAGCTGGTGGGAGTGAAGACACTTTGCATGGGCTGGTGGGAAGGAAAGGAGTAGGTCTGAGATTTGAGGAACTTTGGAAGAGAAGCAGTTGGGAGCAGGTGAGATGAGCATCCCATGGGGAGCATTTCAGATGCACACACTGAAGCCTACCTTGCACCCTTGCACCAGCCTCACTGTCTGCTTTGTTGATGGAAAGGTGGTCTTTGCAGGAAATGGTTTTCATTAGTCTAGTGGAAACATGTATATCTGTGGCAATGATTGACAAGAATGACCTGAAAATTTCTTTTTCAGTTGTTCTTAAGGGTAAAAAATTAATGTTTTGGGTTTATGTTCATTTCTGTATGACCGTTTAATACAACAGAAATAATAGCAGACTACTCTGTGGGTTAGTGCTTTAAAAATGAATGCATTTATTTATTGATATTTTGAAGTGCTTACTTTTTCCTTGTTGCTCTCTAGGGCCAAAGGTCCATCTCTGGCAGAAACACAGTACTTAGGAGTCCAGTTTTGAGCCTAGAAAACACAATTGCAGAAATGGTATACACTTTGGGATAGAAACAGAGAATAAGAAATGGAATGAAGGGATGGAAGGAACTGGGAGCTACCAACAAAGAAGCATAGTTTGTTCTTTAATACTGTTTTGATATTCTACCGGTAGTTTTATATTTTCTTCTTTTTTCATCACCTTTTCTCAGTGATTCCAAACACTGGAGAAATACTGGTGCTGATGTTGCATAGATTATTATGACAAATGCCACCACCACTTCTTCCTGCTCTCTCAGATGAGCGAGCTCCATTGCTTGATTATCTAAAGATCATGTCCGACTCCAATTAGCATTACTTATTAAATCAAGTTTAACTCAGAAAAATAATTAAATGTTTAAATTAAGGCATTCTACTTTGTCACACACTTGGGTCGGCTGGCAAGTATATGGAACAGTTGTTAATATTGAAAATGAGATGAAAGATGTTCTAAATTTATCTCCCCAACATTTCCATTAAGCATAATAATGGATGTTTGACAGTAACGCATTGTTGTTGAGCCAGTGAGAATCATTTGTGAAATGAAGTGATCACACACCTTTGAAAGTAGTCTCACAGAAACCTGGAATCATTCAGGGTGGAATAGATAAATTTTCATTCACCTGGGAGCTGTATTTTAGCTGCCTTATGGCTCAAATAAAAATGAACAATTTTCAAATGAATATAAAAATCATACTTAAAAGACTTCAAATGCAAAGTATATATGTATTTTTCAGCATCCGTATATGGACTAATATGTACCATCTGGGTTACATCTGGTGATATTAAAGTATTGTCTCATGAGCAGAATAGGTGTGAGAACCATGAAGCAAAGCTTAGCAGTGCTGGCACTTACTGCAAAGGAGACAACATTCATATGTAACTCCAAAAGTACACTGCCTTGTCCCTTCACTGCTGCTGCTTTTAAATCTCTATCTCCCTGCTTTTGTCCCATATTTTTCCCTTAATTTTCATTTTATTTTTCCTAAGGATGTCCAACAGCATCCATGATGCAGACTGCCATTTTCTCTAGGTCCTGGGTTCAGCTTTTGCAGCAGGCCTTCAGTCAGGGCTGCAGTCACGCTGTAAGTGAAATCCATGGGTCTTCCATTCTCCATGGTGTTCCTGCAATGACCCTCATCCTCTTCTCACCATTCTCTGAAAATTCTGCTCAGAAAAGCATACACCTTTCATTCCTCTGGTTGTCTTCAGCTTCTCAGTAAACATTTCCAGTGGCTTGACTTTCTGTATTCCATCCTTTTCTTTAAAGACTGTTACCCATATGGACCTTTCCTCACCTTCACCTCCCTCTCTTTTGCCTCAAATTACCATCTTCCCCAAACCATATGTGTAGCTGCTTCATTTCTTTCCCTGGTCTATCTGGACCCTTAATCACGAGGGCTCTGAGGGTTCCCAAAGAGCAGTTGTCTGGCAATTTTGGTTGTCTCCTAAAGCACAAAGAACTTTATTCTCTGGCCCCTAATAATGCCAAGAAATCTCCAGGTACTTTATGAAAGTCTGTACTATGAACTCAGCACACATTCTATAATCTCAAAGTGAAAACTGAAGACAAAATAAAACAAATCTTCATTACTGATTGTAAGAGTAATCTACATATGACCTTGGATAAGATGGTCCACAGTGTAGAACGTGCAAGATGGAAACACGGAAAGATGAAAGGGTTACCTGATGTCTTGCTACAGACCTCAGTTCCTGAGGGATGGTGGACTGTACTGCCTCTCAGAAGTCAGTTCTGCAGTTCAAAGAGAAAAATTTTTATCATCCTTACACATAGCTATTTTTTGTTTTCAGAGGGAGTCAGATGAGGTGTAATTTGCTAACATTGCTCTTCCCATGAAACAAAGGAGTGGTTTAGATGGCCTTTCCTGCTTTTTTTCAGAACTATTTTCTTTGCTTCTGTGGGCTATATAATCACACTGTAAGAATGGCCTTTTGCCATGTGCTACAGATTAATCCACCCAGTTCAAGAACCTGCACGTTTCAGAAGAAATGTATGTAAAAGCTCTATATACAAATAAAATCTCAGCCACTCTGTATTGAGCAAAGTGCAGGAGAAGATGCCCAACTTCTGATTTACCATGTGTGAAATTAAAGTACTTCAGCACAAGTCCTCATACAAGCAGGGGAGAACAGCACACAGTTACTCACCTGAAGAGATTAATCTCTTTCTGCACATAAACAAAAAATTATATCTGTTCCTCTGGCTTTTCATACAGAGTATGTTCATCTGTAGGATCTGATCTCACCAATGGATCTTCAGGTTCCACACTCAAGAATTCAACATGTCAAAAACGTGCCTAGAAATGTGGAGAGAAAGCCTCATTTATCTCTGACTCACCAGACGCCAAGTTATAGACAAGTCTGGCATGTGTCTCTCCCTTTGCAATGCATGTAGCAGGCCCTGGGCTTTCCTAACATGCTGAAGCTTTTGGGAGATCCTGTTTGCTTTCTTTAGGTCCTCTCCTAAAAACCACTTAGAGAGGGAAACTGTTTGCTTTTAACAGTTCAAGATATTATTCCCTTTAACTTATTTGATTAAGCAGATGGACACATTTTAACCTTCAGAAGTAGATTTTCAGACTGGCATCAACTGCCTTGAATTATGTCAAAAGGTAGGTAACTCTGAAGGTTTCTCTGCAAAAAGCATTATATAAAGACACAGTGGCAGCCCAAATTACTTCCCAACGCACCTAAAGGAATCAGATAGAAAGAAGAACATTTTCACTGCATTTTAAGTGCAAGAAACTGAGGCTTGCAGTTGAACAAAGAGACTCATCATTGTTATGGACCAAGGACTGGCCCCAGTGCCTTTGCTGTTGTTCTCAGCCCAGAGCTGGCATCTTCTTTACACAAGAAAAGTTGTCTTGAGTTTGGGCTCATTGCAGCAGAGAGGGATGAAATGAAAGGTGTTTCTTTCACTTGGATGAACTATGGTACAGGTGGAAAAGTTACAATATTTTTTATTTTACTTTTAAATGAAGCGTTAAAAAATCTGCCAGGCAGAATATTTTTTCAGCTTTCTTTCCTAACCCTAGAGTGGCTGTAAAACCTCAGCAGTTAAATATGTTTTCTCTGGCTCCAAGTCTAATGCATCCATAAAAATTACATTTTAAATAAAGAAAACATGTTTTGTTCCAGCTACAGAGTGGCTCTACAACACTACGTATTTTCTAAAAATGCATTTAATTCTCATTTAAAAAATCCTTCAATACACCGTGACTGAATAATTTGTTGAAAACCCTATATATGTTCTAATCTTCAATTTATCAACCTTAAACCAGCATTTTGGGATCTGGTAGAAGAAAAGCCTTAGATTAAAAACCTTTCATATTTTCCCCTGACCACATTTAGGTCATGGCCTCTCTGGGGGTTTCTGGGGCTGGATTTTGTGTTCTGTGAGAAGTAGAGCTCCCCTTGTTTTTACGTCAAGTCCAGATATTTTTCAGACAGCCTGAAGAGGTTTGAGACCTCAGGACTAAGAGAAATGTCACCAAACAATTCTACGTCTTTGACTAAAACTGTGATTGTCCTTCTCTGAGCAGAAGAGAGGGTCTCATGAGATGTGTGGCTCTTTCAGAAAGGATCCATCCTAAGAAACGAACTGCATGATTTCCATTGTTCCTTCCAAGCTCCGGTAAAGGCTCCCTCTTCAATCTTGAGCAAGTCATTTAACCATTTTCATTTCATTTCCTTCTTTGCAGAATGGAAAAACTAATTTTTACTGGCCTTAAGGCATATCGTGAAGAGAGATCAATTCTCTTGCTTTCAGCAGGCAGCATTTTGCAAATGCCTGTTTTAATGGAGCTGTTCTGAGTGAGGACAGGGGAGGTGAATAGATGCTCAGATTGCCCATGAGGACAGGTTGTCAGGGTTTGCAGTGCACAGAGCCTGTGCCCTCTCTCCCTGCTGGTCCCTGAGCTTTACTGTGTCCCACTGGAGGCAAGGGACAAAGATGAAATTCGGGGTTAGAGGGGAAGAGCTCCCTCCAAGAATGGATATGACTGTATAAAGTTGTTTTCTGCATTGTTCTCCATTCCTAACTCTTCTATGAGCCTCCAAAACATATTCCCTGAGAGATTACATACAGTATGGGTTATTTTTCCCTTGTTCTCCCTCCTTGTTTTTGCCAACATGTTCTGCAAAATTCTCCCACAAAACATCACAGGCAGCTTGGGTCTTGCTTATCACTCAAAATTATGTATGATGAGGTAACTGTCACCCCACTCTTCGTTCCTCAGATAAAATACATCCCAACCAGAACAGGCTGTGGTACATATCAGGTTCATGTGGGGCTTTGAAACAAAAATTTGGGAAGGGAGTGATGAGAAGAGTCACTCAAAAGAGTACAAGAAATCATCTGGATGTCTTTAGGTTCAACCAGCCCCTTCCCACTGAAGCTGACTGGGAGTATTTTGCCCCCGTGGAGTACAGGATCCAGCCCCAACTTATCTTCCTGACTCACAGCATAAATCAGTGAGAGCCGTGGGATAAAAACTACTGCCTCACAAGAGGTAGCTCCGTCACTAGCTCCTGTGAGCTCAGAGCACAGCAAAACTGTGCCCAGGCAGCCTCTGCCTCTCCACGACCAAAACACAGGGCACACAGGGCCTGCAGTGCCCTTCTTTCAAAGGTAGACTTGCTGCCCACCTCCCACAGAGCTCAGCCAGTTCCCTGCTGTTGGAGCTCTTCCGGGGACTCCTGGAGATGGTCTGCATTTGTATGAAAAACTTCTTAATAAGCCTTTTTAAATATTGAAAATAAAAAGCTGCCAGCAAGAGCAAATGGACTGCAGTCAACTACAATTGGAATATAGTGAAAGGTATACATCTTCTTTATTTTTTTACATAAAGTGATTTTAATTTAATGCCTGGAAGAGTGTGCTGTTGTCTTCTAAGATTCTCAGTTCTGCTTAGTATGAAGTGTTATAAACATGTTTAAGCAGAATCTGTTCATGTTGGAAGTCTAAGGCAATAAAAATATTTTTACAGGTTTGCTAAAATAATGCCATGGTCAGCTCTGTCTCATGCTAAAGAGCACTGATCTTAGGGCTGGCCATAAAAGCCACAGTCTCTTTAGCAGAGAGGAGCCGAAATACTTATTTCTTCCCTGAACAAAGGACTGTCACATTCTCTCTAAAATAATGAGCATTGTTTATTCATATACAAATAATTTTAGTTAAGTGCTGAATGAAGCCATCACAAGCACTGTCTACTAGTCAAAGACCAGGGAGATAGGTCTCAGTTACCACAGAGCTGTTTTGTTAGATTCCTGATTCCTGCATCCTAACCAGAAGCAGCACTTTGTCACCTTTTTGCTAGAGGTGACTGCGAAAGCTGAAGGAGTGAAAGACCAGAGTGGTTTTGTGAACTGTGTACAGGGGACCCTGCATTTGCTGCTTCACCTGACTGGTTGTTTACGAGATCTCAGCAATACCCCCACTGCCGTGGGGCAGGGTGTCTGTGACGTGAACACAACCAACGGCAGTACCAAATGTTGCCACTGAGAATTAATTGTCTTTTGCTACATCAGTTTAATGAACTGTTTTCGGGGACATCTGGCTTCCCTGCCTGAGGGTGGGGGAAAAGGTGGACTACCAGGAAGGCAGGAAAATGCTGCTCTTCAGCACATTTTGTCTCCAAATATTCCTATAGTTATTGCTTGCTGATATGGCCCTGCTCTCCTGCATGATTGATCCACGCTGCTACGTGTTCTCTTCCAAACACCTCCATGCACAATCTCCTCCCACGTTCCTGACATTTACACTAAATTACGCTGCAGAGTCCACTCAAGGCTTTTCCGTTGGTTTTCATGGTCTCTGCTAAGCTCTTTTCTCCTCCAAGAAGACCTCACTACAACACACAGGAAGCACAGGCACTGACCAGGGCAGAGTGATTCTTGCCACCATTTCCTGCATTAGCACAGAGGATCAGTGTCTCTCTAGGAGAAGTGGGACCTTATTTTTACTAAATGGCCTGTGAAGCATTTCCATTAAAGATGGTTTGGTGTATTATAACTAAGTGGACGGAACAGAGTGAGCATATATTTTCCCAAGAAAGTTTGGATCACACCACACATCTGGTTTTCATTGAAATTCTCAACTTTAGCAAAAAAAAAAAAAAAGAGTCCAGCTGAGTTAATAAAGACTCAAGGAAGGCAGGTGGTTGACGTGATTGCAAGAGAGTTGAAACAGGATCAAAACATGAGCATCCTCCAAAGTTTTGGTTCAGATCATTCCTGGAAAGCATTTTAGCATCCAGTTTGTAGGCCTGAATGAGTGAAAGGATTGCTTATAAGTGCTGAGTGCACAAATAATCATATTTTTTCCCTGAAATGTTTTTGTTTTCTTTCCTTTCTTTGTAAATCTTACTATCAGGTGGGTCAGCCTGACCATTGCACAAGTCTGAAAAAATACATGAGCCATTTGCAGTGGGTAACACTACCACACTCAGCTTTGTAGCAGTCATGCCAGATAGACCAACTGCTACTTGTTCAGAGGCGCAGGACATCCAACTTAGCTGTCAGTGCTTGGGAAGAGTTTCGAGAAGGATGAATAACGCTAGGATTCAAGCCTGGCTGAAAGCTTTGTTCTGAAAGCAGTCACAATATGGAGCACCTGCTGCTGCAGCTTCAGGAAATAACGGTGATGAATAAAGAATTTTTCCCTCAGTCTGTTAGTGCTCACCACTGTCCCCAGTGATATGACATCCCAGGACAACAAAGTCCTTCCATTTCTAACAAGGTTAAACCTCCTTCGTAATGTGGGAGATGTGTCTTGCATAGCAGGCACAGTAGGCCCTCTGGCAGTTTGTCCTGGCTATCACAATAAATCTGGAAAAAATTTATTGAGGAAACAGAGATGCTGCCAGAGGAAAAAAATATTGTGACTAACAGGGACTGTTGAACATTTTTCTCAGACACCAGGTGCTTTGAAATGGTGTTTTGCACTTTCTAATGGTAGACTTATGTCTTGGCACTGTGCTTATGTGAGAAATAATGTAAAGAGGTGCCCTGTTTATATATGGGCGTATGTGCCTCCTTTGCTGGCTGTGCTGGGCTGTTAGCCTGGCCCTGACACTGTGGGACAGGACCAAGTAGTACCTTTTTGTGATTGGTACCATCAAACTAATATTTCAGTTAATATTTTTCACATCAGCTAAGGATTCAATGAAAGACTCAAAGAGAGAACTAAGGCCCCTTGATCCTCAGTCCCTGTTCTAATAAAGTAGTGATTAACGTTACAGTTCATTATTACTTTCAATTTCAACTCCCATATGAAGCTAGAGGAGCTGCAGTACTAGCCAGAATCCTATTTTCTGTCTGTCAGTTAAGCAAATGAAGTCCCAAGACAGTTTGACTCACCTTCATATATGAAAGAAAATTCTTTATTCCAACACACCTGTGTCTTTCTTAAAATGTGTCTTTATTCTGAAAAGCGACTGTTAAAAAGTCTCATCCTTTCACTCAATTGATCTATTCCCTGTCTGTATATTTATCCAATGTATTTAGTACTCAAATTAATTTTTACAACTTTTTTTTCTTTCACTTCTTAGTGTTGACAAAGCTATGAGAAAAAAGCTGGTTTCCATCCTGACTCGTGTCACCAAAAGAGTTGTTAAATATTTTTCATTTCCAGGACCAAAATGCTGCCTCCTCAACTATTCCTTTGCAAACTCAGAGGAAAATTTATTTGCAAAGGTTTAATTGTGAGTAGAATTTGATGTAACGAAGCTTTAATGGCAAAGCTGCATGAGCCAGAAAATGCACAGCTTGACTTTCAGATCCCAAGCTGAGTCTGCAAGTGGAGATGCTTCTAAACTGAGAAAATGTCATTCAAGTCACTCAGGCACAATAAATGTGAATCCCTTACCACCTTTTTTATAGTAAAGAACAGGCTCGTATGAACACTAATGGAGGACTAAGACACTGATGGCTACTTCTGCATAACCAGGGTAGTGTTTAACAAGAAGACTCAAAGAAGCATTGTGTAAAAACTGTCAAGCTCAATACACACAAATGGCCAAATGTGTTTTCTTCAGAGCAGAACAATTGTGGTGCACCAAAAATGCCCTATTTTTCCAGCTCTACCAGTTTTTCTAAAGAAAAATGACTCCCTAGAAATCTTCCCCTGGGTTGTCATGGCTGCAGTGACATTTCCACTTTTGCTCAAGAACTCATCTGGAGAGGCAAGTTCTAAGAAAGCCTCAGGGAGTGATGGCCATAAAAATCTCTGATTTCCTATGAAGGATAGTGAAATGTGCCAACCAACCAGGAGTTCAATCTGGGTGACTATTCTAGGTGAAAATAATAAGTACAGTTCATTGGAGAAAATGACAAAAAAGAAATTTTATCAGCTAAAAGTGCTCAACAACCTTTCCCATTCCTCATTCACTTTACCAGTGTGGTCTGAATATTATTTTTGTAGAAAATTTGTATGTAGAGTCTGCTTACTCAGTTTACCTGCCTTAGGTTCTTCCTCCAGGCAAAACCAGCCCAAATAAAGTAGCTGACAAAGTCCTTGCTTACATAGGCAAGTACTGAGTATCTTGAGTCTCTTGGCCCCCAGGAATGCTTCCAGGAAAAGCCAAGCTGGTTAAACAGCCGTCTGAAGTGCCGGAGATGGAAGGTAAGAAGGTAAGGGCAGACTTTGATAACGGGGTACCTCTAATTGTTGGGAGAACATTTTGTTCTGCAATTATTTGTTGTTCACTGCTGTTACGTTGTTGCCGAGGACTGAGTTCTGGCTGTAGGTTTGTAATTTCTTGTGTGCTGTGAGTCAAATCATAGAAGAGTTTGGGTTGGCAGGGACCTGGACATTTTCAACCAGTTCATGTTGCTCAGAGCTGCATACAGCCTGGCCTTGAATGTTTCCAGGGGTGGAGCATCTATCACCCCTTTCGGCAACCTGTTATAGTGTTTCATCGCTCATCACAAAGGATTAATCCCTCTCATCTTCCTTATATCTACTCTGAGTCTACCCTCTTTTAGTTTTAAACCAATACCCCTTGTCCAATCTCAACAGGCCCTACTAAAAAGTCTGTCTTCACCTTTCTTATAAGCCCCGTGTAGGTACTGGAAGGCTGCAGTAAGGCCTCCCTGGAGCTTTCTCTTCCTCAGACTGAACAACCCCTACTCTCTCAGCCTGTCCTCACAGGAGAGGTGCTCCATCCCTCTGATCATTGCTCTCCTCTGGATTGCTTCAATAGGTCCATGTCCTCTACTGAGGACTCCAGAACTGGGTGCAGCACTCCAGCTGGAGTCTCATGAAAGCAGAGCAGAGGGGCAGAATAACCTCCTTGATTTGCTGGGCACACTGCTTTAGATGTAGCCCGGTATAAAGCTGGCTTTTCTGGGCTGTGAGCACACATCGCTGGCTCAAGTCCAGAATGAATATCAAAGTGCACTTCATACAGGTGCTTTCTAATGCCATATTTTTAAACAAGCACGTTAAATAAAAGGAATTAAAGGCCAGCTCTGAATCTTGTTAAATTTATTTTCATCTTGCAAATTGATGAAGATATCTTCAAAACTGTCCCATAGTAGCTCAATTCAGCTGTCATGTAGTCAGTTATAACTTGCCCTATTTTTGCATAATTAATTTCCCCTAATATTTTGATTTATTTGGCTAAACATACCAGTGTTACTGTATTTCTGACATATTTACTTGTTTCAAAAACTATACATAGTTCCTGGCTGGTTTATCAGTCATTTCAACAGAATAAGAGATACCCCTGTATCTTCAAAGTGCTGCATGAGGTTTTAGCACTAATCTCTCATTAAATTCAATGATACTCAGGCTGAAAGCATGAATAGTTCCTTCTCTTTACTGCCCTCTTACCTACAGCTAAAAGACAGGCAAGCCTGTGATCATTCTTTTCTTCAGGTGCCCCATGTTAACCTGAAACTCAGTAAATACAGTTTTTATAACCCTGTCTTTTCGAACGCTAGTCCATGCAGCACAATGCTCTTTGTTCAGCTTCCACATACACTGAGAGAAGTACTCTGATGGGTTTGTTCATAGTCTCTACATGGTTGTCAGTCATTCAGTGGTGATCTGTTATATATGCTATGAGTAGTGCCTAACAGACACTTTACTGTATATGGATGCACGTAACTAGCACTATTTAAGTGGAACCTCAAATTTCTCAGCATTTTCTAAATGGCCACACTTTATTTAAAAGAATTCCAATGTATCAATATTGTATAATAAAGAAAGAATATCTATTAGCATAAAAATAGTTTCTCCCTGAGGAGTTTGTTTGGTTTGTTTTAGGGTTTTTTTATTCCTTATATAGAAAGGGATCCCAGAGCAGTAATTATCAATCTTCACCTGACAGAAAACTACATGCACCTTTAGCCATTTTTTACTGCCCTCTTAACCCAAGGTCTTCCCTTTCCAACGATGCTTTTACACCCACCTAGGAGTGGTCCCATTTTTCCTTGTGTTGTGCTACTGAACAAGTGGACACAGAGGCTCAGAGGGATGAGCTCTTGCTCAGAGCAGCCTGTTAGGCCCCTCTAAGAAAAGATAAGCAGTGACTTTGCCAGCTGTTGTTGGAAGCAGCTCTGACCTATGCTTCTCCCAGCCTGCTTACTCAAGACTATAGGGAATAAAACCTGAGCTCTGTGTGTCACCTACTTGCCTTGTGTGCCAAAAGAACATCTCAAAGTGAAGTGCAGTCTCATCTAATCAAGCGGTTTCCCTCTTTCTCTCCCCTTTTCAAAAAGCAGAAACATTATTCTGTTCGTGGCTGTATTTAAAATCTGTTTTGCTAATTTTGTGGCCAAACTATAAAAGAGTGAATGACACTGTGTGAACTAGAGCTGAATTATGCTAGTGCAAAAGTACAGGTAAAGCCTCTGGTTTTCTGTGAAAACTGAGCGGGAAACCCAGAACAGGAACGCAGAAGGCAAGTTCTCATCCTAAATCCAAAATACAGCACTATACCAGCTACTGTGAAGAAAATTCACTCTATCCCAGCCAAAACCAGACAACAATCATTTCTAAAACATAGAGAGGTGATGCTATTCCCAGCAATTAAATATTTCATCACTGGAAACCTTAATAAAAATGTGCTAATTTCAGTTCAGAGTAGATGCTCAAAGGCAATAAATTATAATTCTCTATCCCACTCACATCCCTTTCATGATTACTGTATGCTATGGAACTAATGCTAAGGCTAAATGTTTTCTGTTACCACAACCTTATAAAAAACATTCTTAAACCTAAAAGAAATTAACTGTTGGTTATGACATGTGATTTTCTGGATTCTGTTAGATAATCTCCAAAAATATTGATGGTAAACAAACAAGAGACTCGCATCAAGGAATTACAGCAATAAACAGGAACACATTTCATTTACCATGTTTTCCTCCTGATGGTAAGAGCAAAAAACTTCCAAAACTAAGGAGGAAATATTTGTCATGAATATCATCTTTCACGTGCCTGACTGCTTCTGAACTGATCTAGAGTAGAGCCCCATTGACCCACTGCTTTTTAGAGAAAGGGAATCCTGGTTGCCCTGAAAGCAACCTAACAGATGTTAGCAAGACTGATGCAAACACCAGAGGAAAAGCACTTTCTGTTCAGGTTATTTTCTTGGCATTTTTGTTCTCCCAAACACTTTTCCACAAGTCCATACCCACAGACCATTATCACCCAGAATACATTAAACGATTGGATGTTGATGTGCTTGTCTTCCCTGTTCCCCCTCCTTTAGTCCTTCCCTTCACTCAAATATCTCATATCATTGAATTAGAAATCAGTTGAAGGCAAGCTGTTGTCTTGCCTTTCTATATCCTTTTTAAATGGATAGCACAAGAAGCACTCTAGTCCTCTCACCTTATAGAAAATATATTGTTCCTTCCAACTTTTCAACTTGGTGTCATTGCAGATTCATTTCCCATATATCGTCACAGTGAGGGGTAACTTGTATATAAATCCATGGCTCTTGAGCCTTATTTTTACTTTAAAGTACCTGCAATGTATCCTCCAGATTGCTGACAGAACTGGAAGCAGATGCTTTGGAAACCATTTGGATTGCAATAAAGGAAGGATCCTTTATTTGGTTAATAGATTATGCACAGATTTCAGCGGTTGAATTGGAGTCATAAACCATAGAACTTGAGGTGACAAAATTCAGCTTCTTCTTCATTCAGAGGCTTTCTGAAAGATCTAGAGCAAGCAGTTTAGTCTGATACAGAATGTAAGCATTTCCAGTATCTTTAAGGAAGTGTGTCTAGCTTTTTCTGTTTTTTGGGGAGTAGACTCATCTCACAGCAGTGTTCATAATTAAATTCTCTAAAGGTCCAGAAGTGCCCAGATACTATACTGACATCCCAGCAATTCTTTTGTTGGAGCCTCCTTTCCTTTTCTGTGACAGTATGTGTAGGATAAGGAAAATTGTTTTTTCTTCCTGGCTACACCTGGCTAACCATAGCACCCATTTGGCTACTTTCTTCAGAGAGGTTTTCGATAGCCACCTGCAGGAATCTGTGTTCTAAAAACTCTGAAGTACTTACGGCTTATTGTTGCAATGCCTAAAAATCATTTGACCAACTCAGCTTGCCACTAATGCCTTTTGCAGATGGAGAGGGACAGGCAGAAAATACAAATCAAGTCTTACGACTAACAATCATTAAATAGCTTAAAAACACCCGAGTTTCTAAGATGTTTACAAATTGCAAGAGGAACATTTTGCAGAATAAAACTGCAGTCCTGGAGCTTAATACTCACTCTACTATTTCATTACTGCTCCTGTTTTATATTAGCGCACTGAGCAATTTGTATGCATCTGTGGACCTTTTAGTAACACAGACCCAAAGCTATTGCCAAATGTTATTCAGGGCTGCTAATACGTAATAGTTCTAATGAATAATGTTTTTGTTAAGAATGTGGCAAACTGCTATTTATTCAGATGAATTCCAACCAACCATAATGCCTGGGTCTTACTTCTGAGGTATGAATGCAATAATTACCAAACACAGTTCTAAAATACAATTTGTTAACTTAGAGGAGATTGTGATATCATGACATACATTTATAGTGTCCCCAAAGGTGCTTTTGGTTGGGTTTTTTTTCCCCTTGAGTCTTCATTTATGTAAGCAGGATCTACACTTACTGAATCCACCAGCTGAGTGTCTCCACATGCTTTTCTGCTGCATGCATCAAGATTCAATGACTGAACATGAAGCAAGCACTAAGATTACACAGAAGATAAAGGAGGAAAGGAATTTTCGAAACTGTCAAACTCTTTTTCGTTTTTAGGTTTAGGCTCCAAAGTAACTAACGCTGATTTTGAAAATGTCCTCAGAATATGTCCCAGAACCAGCAGTACGGTTAAGTTAGCAAGAAGTAGCAGCACAAGCAAAAGTTGTGTATTGGAACTGAAAGCCACACAATTTGCTTGTGGGCCCAGGGACAGAGCTACACAGAGCTGTCAGAATCAAACAGAACCAAGAGCAGCATGCTGAGCCTGTGGGGATGCAAGGAGAACAAGAACAGTGTTGAGGGGTGTCGTCGACTAGACAGAATCAAACCAAATACAAAATTCAGCAATTATGTATTTATTAATTTTAAATAAGCATATTCAAGGTTGATGTCTTAGTGTGGCACAGTAGATTGAAAATTAATTCAAAATGTTATAAAATTATGATTAAATATTTTTATTGGAGATTAAACTAGAACTAGCACTGACAAATGAGATATAGAACAAAGTAAGTAAACTCAAAAAAAGAATAACTGAAACTAACATATTACCATGGAACTAACATTGTATGAGCATAAAAATATGTTGGAGACTGGCCTAAAACATTTTAAATCACATGGTTTTAAATCTAAATCTAATCATGCGAATCCGAATAACTTGTATGATGTTTTATGAATTTCCCATCAGTCAGGACTGTTCCGGCCATACACTTTCTCCTGTCTCTCTGCAGAGTTTCTGCTGAGCTTGCAGAGTTGCAGACATGTTTTTTTCTGGCAGAGACTTATAAGCATTTTAACTTGTGCACTGATAAGTGCAGAAATTTGCAGCCTCATAGCTGGGAGACAGATGATACTGCAGATGCATTAGTACGAATATAAATGCCACACTATTTTTATCATGACTCATCTGGGAATTTAAAGAAGAGGCAGTCTTCCCTTCTGCAGCTGAGAAAGGCCAGGAAAAAAACCTCTGGAGAATTCAAGCAGCTGGGCTGGAGAAACACTTTGGTTTTGTGCAACTTGTGACTTCTAGCATTTGAAAAGTACAGTAAATACAGAGACAAGGGAGGAAGAAGACTTGGGCATACAACTAGTTAGTAAAGGAAGAGTGTTCCAAAAGAAAGGATGGTAGTACTTCTCTGTCATACTGCTCTGAAAGTTGTATAGCCCTGATCTTTCCCATTATTACTGTAGAGTTTTTTAACACTAGATGAAGTGTTAAAAATAGATTGGAGTAACTTGTCACATACACAACCACAAGAAGGCAATTAACAGTTGAGGTTGGCAGAATCTACTTCATGGCAATACAGACGACAACATCTCTGTAGCTGTGACCCTGATTATGCTGAAGCCAGCTCTCCCATCTTCGGATCCACAGGAAGAATTTGAGTTTAAAAAATCTGAAAAATGTTTTAGCAAAGTCGTGTGTGTCTGAATCCTTCTCCTGATTGTTTGACATTGCTCTCTCACAACCCATTAAATCAGCACAAGTGAGGGCAAGCAGGCAGACAGATGCTGATGAGAGGCTGGTGGGAAGAAAGTGGAAACTTTTAAAACTAGTCGTGCCTCTTTAAAAATACTGTGTTAAATGGCACCAGGGAAGACCTGATCTGGAGAAGGGAGACCTCTGCATCCCCCTTCAGGAAAAGGGCAGTGATCTAGGCTTAATTTGTAAAGTCTGTGGCTCAACTGATCCTTGTTGCACTGTCATGAACCTTTGTGGCAATCCACTGAGTTAGAGAGCACTGTCCTCACCAAGAGAATAAATGGTCTCATGATCTCCAGCCTTGCAAACCAGAGTTCACCTGGATATAGCTGTGGTCAGGAGAGCAGAGTAGAAAAAAACGTTATTTTATTAGCAAAGGTCAACTTTTGTGCCCTGGTTTTGTATATGGGTGCAGAAAATTGTTTTCTCCATCACATTTAGCTTCAAACTGTACATTATATATACTGGTATAAACTTGTCAGAACATTTGCATGCCGGTATTTTAAAATGGAAATTAATTTTAGAAAAATCAAAAGAAATTATGAGCAAGCAACTTCTGATGAAATTTTTCTCTCTCCCTGTAAATACACTGCATGGGCTGGGGGCTCTCTCACAGCCTGCCATGCCCCACTGCCCCAGCCAGGGACAGGGCAGGACAGGGGACAGACTGGGCAGACCCAGCCCTGGGCGTCAGCCAGTTCCCTGGGGCAAGTGGTGGCCAAGGCTGGAGCAAGAGCTTAGGCTGTCTGGGACCATCTTCCCATGTCTCCAAAGGAATGGACCACCCAAGGCTGCCCTGTCTCTAAGCCAGCCCTGGGCTGGCAGCCCAGAGGGGGATGCTCCCCCTCAGAGCCCTCTCAGAGACAGGTAAGGATTCCTGGGAATGCATTTCTTTTGCTGAAAGGAGAGGAAGGAAAAGCCCTTTTTGATGCCTGTGTGATATTTGCTGTTGTGATCCATGCCATCTCAAAAGAAGAGTGGGAAGACTGGAGGGTGGTAATCAACAGAGCAGAAAACATGGAAGGAAATGAGAAACTGATTAATTGCCAAAATTATGCTGCCATGAGCCATGGAACCATTAGTGTACTGCACCTCCCAGCAGAGCTCAATCCCTCATTGCAGTACCATGTGCTGCTTTCCAAAAGATTATGGAGTGATGTGATTGGCCTGTGTCATATATGCGACATTCTCTTACCTCAGAAGGATTAATTTAGTAATGCCTTAGATACTCCCTAACTTAACAAAGGCCAGGTGAATTTGGGGTGTAGATCTTGCCGAGGGAAACACTAAGGATGTCTATCTTGCCCATGAAGGTGTGACACTCCCCTCTGCACACCCACTGCACGGGTTTAGCACTCTAATGAAGCCACCACATTGTTTTCATCCTAGAGGATCCCACTCAGTACCTTCTTCAGTGTTCCCCATTCAGCACACAGCCCACAGCTCCCACAACAGCTTTAGCAGACATCATTTAAATTAAATACTGATCACATCTTCAATTGTCACAGAGCTCTTCTTTCTGGTTCTTCCATGGACATTAAAAATATCAGTTGTATGGCATTCCTGCCACCCCTACAATTTAACCTCTGAGGAACTGAGCCACAGGTAAGTGCAAGCTCCTTCCTTTGGACGAACACTGGAGGTGATGAGGTCCTGATTCTTCAGATTTTTAGCCCATAACCTATTCTCTCATGGCTCCAATCCATCAGTTCTACCTTTGTGAGCACCTTGCATCTCTGTTAGCCTGGTCTTAAGGAACTTGCACTAGGAGACCAGAAAACAAGGAGCAGACAGGTTAGTGAGCCTCAGAGGAAAAAAAGGTTTTATGTGGTTTTTCTAGCATCACAGAGGAATATTAGGCCATAGATCCAGCTCTCTAAATTTGCATTTCTTTGAACTGGCATGAAATAATTTCTTTGCTACAACACATCCAATCAGATTTCCAAATTCTTTAACAAGGGTTTTCCAGGTAATGGCACCCTCCTTCACTGCAGCATCATTACACCAGAGCACCTGAAACCTCTTGAAAGTGTACACACAGTGCAACAAAATAATCTTAGACGCAATCTTAATATAGCAATTTTTTAAACTTTTGAATGCTAAAATTGAAACTTATTTTTTGAATTTTGAAAGGCCTAGCATATTTTTAATGTCTCGTCCAACAATTTCAAGTTGTTAAATCCTTGTAAAATATGCTTTATTTGGTAATACGCATGCTGATATTATGTTCCACAAGCAAACTGAATGTGAAGGACCAATTATACACTGCCTTTTATATTAGGTAAGTAGTTTTCAAGTGTGGGAAGTGTAATAAATACATTTCTTTCTGAGAGGGGAGTTCTAAGTAGTAGTTTTTTACATCCACTCCATACTTAATTTCCTTAGTGGCGATGACTGTGAGGAGCTCAGATGAGAAGAATCAGGACCTATAATCTCAAAGACAGATTTTGCAACCTTCACCCACTTGTTCTTTCCTCAGTTGTGTCCAGTAAGACAAGAAACCTGAATTTGGGAGGTACTGAAGTAAAAGCCATCTGATGAGTGAGAGAAATTTGGCATAAGAGAATTCAGGGCTTCTTGATACCATCCACACCAACAAGAATTTAAGACTCATAATGTGAGTCTGGTCAGGACTAATAAACTGATGGAGAGCCCTGGGTGGGCTCAGCCCCTTTGCAAACAAGGGAGATAAACAGCTGGTGCCTGCAGAAACAGCAGGAGGCAGTTGCAGTAGGCTGGAGGCAGGACGAAGAGCCTGCCCTGCAGGGATGTCCCTGGCACCCTGCACACAGCATGCGTGACTTGGGAGCCACGGGGAGCTGTTCAGCTCCTGACACTTCTTCTGCCAGCAGCATGGTGGGCCTGCAGGGTGAAGGAGGTACCTCCTTCTAACATGCCAGGTGTGAGTCAACACCTGCATCCTCTTTGAAACAGTTCCTACTTCTCCATGCCACGGAAAAGTTGTACACAACATGGGATATGCAGAGTGACAGCAGTTGGCAGCAGCTTAAGCCCAGGCAACTATTTCATCATTAGTCTGAGTGCACAGTCATGCAAACTGATCACGTTTATTGCTGATTTTGTTTATACTTCTCTATACTAAGGGGTTTTCAGCCAAGAGTAACTCCCTTGTTCAGACCCAACTCATTTGCAGCAGAAGTGATCCTCAACCCTGCTGCATCTGTGCGCACCCTTGCGAAAACAGAGGCTGGGTGGCAACAGGATTGGGAGCAGTGCCAATCTTGCCTTGCCAACATGGATGTATACTCTAAAATACCCAGAGCTACTGTACATGAGGAACTGTGGTAAAAAGGACAAGCAGATGTGATTTACCTAATTGATGGCCTAATTAAGATCTGAAGAAGAGGTGGGTGATTTAGTGCTGTTGGAAAACAAGTTATTGAAAGGATTGAAAATTGATATAAAAGGTCTCAATGGTGTTTAATAAACAGAATTCACTCAAAAATGTTTTTAAGTGTTCCAGACCTCATTTTCTACTGCAGCTCTGCCAGACTATGATCTCCATGTGCAGTACAGAGCCAAGAGAGCACAGCTGGGGTGAGTGGGGGTTGCCACTGAGTTTTCTCGCACTCTGCTGATGTGATGCCTGTCCCTTAGACTGTGGCATTAGTCAGTAGATAAAGTACTGTGCAACATGTCTCTCACTTCAGTGAAACTCCCATGTTCATTACAATGTGTTTTGTTCAGCAATTTCCACTCAATTGCATTTTTAAGTGCTTCAAAACAAGTCACTCTGGGCTGGATGTGGTTTAAAGAGCAGAGAATCACTATGCTCAGTCCTGAGGTGATCCTCCTGGAGTTTACCTCCTCCTTCTATTTGCTCCTTTGCCACTTTTCCAATTTTTTTCCTGTTTCCCATAAAAAGAAATAAACTGCTGGATCTCCCACTGTGTTGTCAAATTCTAGCCAGCAGTCATAAGGTGGTGCTGCACCACAAAGGAAGACAGATGTCTCTAGGCCAACCTTGCTCTTAGATTTGTAAAACAGATATTTGGGCAGGGGAGGCTGGGAAGAGAAAACTTCTGCTTGATTGTTTGGAAATTCAGTAGTTTGTTTAATAAAGACGGTCTTGAGATGAGTGAGGAGCAAAGGCAACGTGTAGGTGACAAGGAAGGATCTTGCACAGTCTGAGTCACTTAGCAGTTTACCCCACAGGAAAGGAAACCATTCAGTCCAGGGAATCACTGGTGATGGGATTGCTGACAGAGCTACCTTTGAAGTCAGCTTTGGTGCCACAACAGGGCAAAGGGAGTGAATGTGAGTGACAGCAAATCTGGCTTCCTGTGTAAAATGATCCTACTTGCAAGTCACCTCTCACTGTGTATCTGGATAGCTCATCAAGCTATGTCATGTTCATACCACACTTGTGTAGAGGAGGGATCCCACACCTGTGGGATACTGCCTTAGCCACCATCAGCAAAGAATGGTCATCTCTTATCACTTAGAAAGGGAGATTATTAAAGAATCTGGGTTTCTAAAAATAGAGTCTGCAGGTGTTTTGCAAATCCAGCTTTCCACACAGACACAAAGGATTTGATCCTTCCGGACTGATTCAAACAAATTTGACACAGATGCAGGGATTCAAAGGTAATTAACATCTTTAAAAAATATGAGAAGTTAAGGAGAGACTCCCTATGAGACAGCCACGTGAAAACAACCAAAGAATCTATTCTAGAGAGAGACTTCATTATTCTATCGTTGGGGGCGTGGGGATAAAACCCCAACAAGCAAGAAACAATTTTCCCCAAAATGTCGATCAAAATAGCACCTTCTCAGATACCAAATTCAATCATAAGACATAGTTTAATAGAAACTCTTACTCCAGTAGCTCAGATGTTCACAGGATAGTTTGTTCTCTGTGGGAAGCCTTCTTCTTTGAACCTGTTTCTTCCACTTGGTCAAAAAAAAGTTCTAATGATCTTCCCAGTGCCTTTAAAGACTTGAGGATTGTTACAGGAAAGGCCTTGAAAGAGTAAATGAAATATATGTTTTGCTGATGGTTGAAATTAGTTGTGGTTTAGATTGATTTTATTTTAGTTTTATGACAAAGAAATCTGGATGACAAAGAAATCTGGATGTATTTTCTTGTATATTTGTACTGGAAAATGAAATATAATAAATCTCTGAATAAGCATCACCCAGTCCTTGTTTCATAAGCCTATAGAGATCTAGGCCATAAAATAAATGAGCACAATATCACTGAAAGCTGGACTTAGTTCAGAGTTAGCTGAAAGATGCAAAATCATAATGAGACCTGCTAGCTTAAGCAAGAAGGACATTAGTATCCAACCACAAGTATTATTCCCTTCTCTTCTGCACCCTGTTTATTTCAGGAAGCCTGTGAAGTTTTGATCTTCAAAAATGTGGCCTATGTACTTCTGAGTGGAGAGAAACATGCAAAACTGTTGATGTGGCTTCATCATGGGTTTTGAAGTGAACCAAGGTGTTTATTTTTTTCTCTTGCTATTTGTACCCAGTTGAGAACTGATCTCATTCAGCACAATACAAATGTCACTTTTCAGCTGATCAGAAAGATTTACACATGAATCAGGGTTGTTTTCCTTTTTTTTTTTTTTTTTTAAGACATCAGTTACTGTTCCAACATAGTCTTGATATTGGAGAAAAAGGAGCTGGGAAAAATTATTTATGAATTTTTCAGGTATAGGTAGAGTCAGGAGGGGACTTGGCAGCTATGTCCATTCCCCTCACTTGCTGCTTTATCTTGGAGGTGCCTGAGGTACTGAGGATACTAAGTCTCTGACACTGGGAACTGCTGACATGCCATCAAGCACCAAACAAATTTTCTGTCTCTCAAGTACTGGCAGAAGTTCCCAAGGAGGCCAAAATCAAGCTCCTGTGGCCTCCATGGCTTGGTAACAATGCTCCAGCTGCAAAAAATGGAGTTTGGCCCATTTTCTGCCACTTAAAACTCCATGAAATGTTTCTTTTCAGCCATCACTCTTGGCTAGACTATGAGTCAAATTTAGGATTTTCCATGCAAGTTCGTAATTTGCTTCCCCACCGGAACAATTTGTGAACAACATTGAAAGCACAATGTGTTTTGGATACTCCCTTACTGACTAAGACCTCGTTATCATCTGACACATTGTACAGCTGGGGACACATCTCCAATGGGATCTTCTAGTCCAGCCATAACATATCAAAAAAATCTATGGTAATTTTCTCTTCAAACCAGAACGGCTTTCCACACATCCCTAAGATCAGCAAAACCAGAACTCATTGGATCTGAAAGCCCTCAGAGTGCTCATTTGCTCATATTTGGAGAGATTTTGACTGGTGTAGGTCATAATGACTGAAGCTGTGACTGTCTGGACAACAGAGGATTGAGAAGACATTAAAGGGAACAGCCTTATATAAAAAGAGGTAACATTTCAAAAACACCTTATTTCTGCTGGAAGTCAAGCACATTTCCTCCACGCTCATCTCCAGTGAGAAATACCCTGGAATTTCCCCCCCTGAAGTGCTAACTAGTCTGCTATGAGAGAAAGCCCAGTTGACTTTGAAGTGGTAAGTATGCTTAAATTTGCTGCAGGCTTCAGTACCCCTGAGGGTCCTAAGGACTACAAATTATTTTTATTCATTTAAAATGAAATAGAAATTTAAAAAAAAATCAATACAGTTGAAAAAAAGATGCTGGAGAGTTGTCTTTTTTTCAGCCCCCTCAGTCTCCCTATGGTGTTTTGTCTTCAATCTAATGGGATCTCCCTTGTCTTTTCTTCTGGAGAAAATTCTGCTTTCATTCAAAGCAAAGTAAAATTTGACACATGGTCTGGAAAAAGCAAAAAATATTGCTGCCGTAACTGTGTCTGTTGTGAAATTAGGACTGTTGGTGTGTTTATTTGCATATTCTGCCAGCAGTGTATGTGGAGAAAAGCTCCAGTGAAAGTGCTGTCACAGAACAACTTATTACTGCACCACAGGGTATGACTGCAGCAAAGATGCCATGTTTCACCAGCCCCAGGAATGCTGCAGTGGAGACCATGAGTTACACTTTGTCACACAAGAGGAGTGTTTAGCTGGTAGCCTATGTTGATATCTGTGCTTCCACATCTTCCATTCTGCTACTTCTATTTTAGCCTTGATGAGGCTACTGAAGATGCATCTGTCACACTGCTGTCAGACACCCAGTTACGCTGCAGGAGTAGCATGGGCTGACCCATGGGAGAACAGATTTAGTGTTTGGAGGCAATTTTCCTTGCAGTTTGTGGAAACAGGAAGCTCAAGGAGCAAATGTGTCATCCAGCCAACTTGCATCAGTAGATTAAATGCTGTATCCCTGTTGTCCAGCCTATGGTTACCTCTCTGCAATTCAGCTAAATATTCCCCAAAATATTGAAATATTTCTAGGAAATGCTTGTAACCGCATATTTAGTTTAGGTCCTACAAACCCTTTTAATCTTCATGCATTTTCTCCACACTTCAAGTACATTAGCTCCTATGGCAATGAGGTGTCATTGGCATGGCAGAGTTCGATGCCATTCATAATAACCTCTATTTAGGGGGAATTATAGAGTCCATTTATAAAATAAAAAGTCGTATATAATACAGTTTGTCAAATAAAGAATGTATTTATGGGCCAGGTTTGGATCTGGTGGTGTGGGTGGGAATTTTGCTACTGCCTTGAGTTGTATCCAGTATGGTCCTTATGTTGCACACCATATGTCTTGCCAACCACCACACAATCCCTCACCCCAAACTGCTACCTCCTCTATTTTTTTGGAAGAATATCTACGAAGACAGATTCATGTGAAGTACCCTCATTGTTTACAATGAAGGTTAAAAGCGTAATTATTTTTAGGAGTTCCTCAGTGATAGGAAAATCTAGATTTCAGACAGAGATGCCAGATGATCTAGTCTTGACTAGGAAAAAAAATGACTTCAGAAAAAAGATTTCTGCAGGTACTGCACTCTCTTCTATTTCATGTCTCTGCACCCGCCTCTCACTGACTCCTGGCTGCCATTTTAAAGAATAGTATGGAAATTATTTCAGACATGTAGAAGATGGGGTGTGATTCAGTTCGAGATCTCAGTGGGCTGCAGGGATGAAACTGGCGATTGTGAAAAGTCTTCCTACACATTTTCCATATATTTTACATGTCATCCCACAAAAGGAATGAAAATAGAAGAGTCCATTTTACCGAAGCTGTGAGAAGAGGAGTACAGAAACCAGAAAAGTGAGTAAAACATGCCAGAATGCCTCCATTTTACACAAGCCATTCCAGAAAAACCAGGGAGCAGTCATCTTCCACACAGAATATTTCTTAAAATCTCTGACACTAATCCAATTCCTTCATCGTGTATCTTGTGCAATCAATGTGCTTGGGATAGAGAAATAATTCAGAAAGAACAAGATAACTCCCTAAGAAAATGCAGGAAATCTAAAAGTGGAATCAATAGCCAATAGTAATTGAAAAAACTGGATTTGGGCTTGTGTAAACTGGCAGATCAATATTACTGGAGTTTTGAACAAGGTAGTTTCAAAGGAGATTTGAAGGGAGTGAGGGAGTCTTCCCATGTACTGTGATAAGAAAAGACCTGGATAAAATAAACCTGATACACTGATTTAAAAGGTAATTTCTTCCTGAGATCTTTTTGCGCTACGTTGTTTTGGTCATTATGGAATTTCTGATGATCCTGTACTGATAGAAATAGTATCTTTAGACAGACACATGGAAGTGTGTGAAGAAAAGCACCAGGATGACCATGTGAAGAGGACTTTATTCTGCAATGCCCTCAGAGGCTTATGAAAAACACTGCCTGAAGCACACTGACATCCTAAAGCCTCTCTGAGCTAGTTTCCAGCAGCCTACTGGGACATCTAGGATGGGGAACTCTGTATATGAAGGCAACCAAGGATCTTATGGAGGGATCATATTAAACCTCTAGAAGCAGCATGTGTTTGTCAAGATCCAGCTTTGTGGTTGCAAAGGGTGCTAAATTTTAGAAATTCAGTGCTAACTAGGGAAGGCTACAAGAAGTTTTAATGTCTTACACTAACTTTCGCCTGAACTCTATTCAGCTCTGCCTGACTCTTTATGCAATATGGGACATATTGATATGTGTCAGTTCTGTCTGGAGGGATGTACCAAAAATATATCAATCTTGGTACATGATGAGACTGAATTGAATATTAAATTGTTATTCTACATAGGCAACACATTGCCTAGATTGACTCACACATACAAAAAGAAATGTCTGACTTAATTTCTGTGCTTTTTATGTCATTTTTGTGCATTTCGGTAATTTTAAGAAGAATCTGGTCTACTTTCACAGCTGAAGTTTGTTTCTTGTGAAAGAGGAACAGTGACATCCTGTGGTTCAACTATAGGAAAAGCATACATTTTATCGCTATCTTTTCTTGGATGTATTTTCTCTTTTTCTATATAACTTAGCAAGAATAGAATCTAAATTTTGGCTCTAAAAAAAAAAAAAGGGATAGATAGACCCTAACAGCATTTTACATGGGCAATAATCTTTCTGTATATGTGGGATTACAGGCACAAAGAAATTGAAGATATTTAATAAATGTGATGTTTTAGCTTCATGCTAATTAAAATAGAATTATTTTACATTATATTAATAATAAAAGAAAATAACTTAGAACAAAATTTAAAAATAGGTATGAAAAGTGGCTTTTGAAAAGCAAAGTCCCATCAGGCCTAGTATTTAAGCCTTTCTTTCATAAGCACCTTTGGGCTTACTGTCTTTGGAAATACTTTGATTACCACTTTTGCCAGAATGTATTTGAAGGACTAGACTTTATTCAGAATATGATGGCATATCTCCAGGGTAAGCTGAGAGCACAAGCAAATGTAATAACTGAGCAAAGCATGGCCATATTCACGAAGAAAAAAAAAATCTGATATATTGATTTAAAAGGTAATTTCCTCATGAGACCCGTTCACACGACGTTATCTTGGTCATTATGGAACTTCTGATGATCCTATACTGATAGAAATAGTATCTCTAGATAGAGCTGAAACATTTTCCAAAAATTGTACTAACAGAACTTTACAAAGGCCTTGCAATAATAACAGAATAATTTTCTGTAGAAGAAAAGAACTTCAGAACTCCTTCCCTTTGGCATAAACTTAGCATCATATACTGGTGACATCCTGAAGAACTTGTCTTAAGGCTCTGTTTTCTTATCAGATATATGAATCAGAAACATTGTTTCTGCAGTTGTCTTCACATCAGGTTCACACTCTAGATTTTCTTCCCAGTATATTTTGCTCTATTTGCATACTTATCAGTTGTGAGGTTGTCCCTTACTTGGTTTGCTTTTATTAAGATTCTCAGTCACTGGAACTGTTACATTACAGCTCTCTATGACGGTGGCAGCAACACAAAGAGCAAACGTTCTCCTGTCCCCTGACTTCTCAAACACAAATGGCCAAGTGGATGGGTGACAGTGATGAAGAATGAAGTTGGAATAGAAAACAAACCTGTTCAGACAGAAAGGCTGAAATGTGTTTCTTGAGCATAAGTGATTTTCTCCACAGCTTCAATTTCATGACTTTCTTCCCCTTCAATGCAAACAACCTCCAAAGGCAGAAATGTGTTTATAGGAAAGGGGACACCTCCGCATGATGTCGATGCTGTGCATGATGCAGACATTCATGATGGAAGAAAGGAATGCCAAGCCTTAAGCTGTAAAGACAGCATTGTTGACAATAGATTATTTCTTACCTTTCTTATCATTCAAAAGGTGTGTACTCAGATAGGCACTTCTTTAAATATAAAGAAAAAAAATAGAAAATCTCCACATACAGCACAGAAATTGTTCACTGAAATTGTTAATTTCAGAGACAAAAGAATACACCATCTAACATTTGCATGTATTTCATTATGTTTGACTGGCATATGGTGATCCATAAGCTTGCTGCTAATATAGAGCCTGTGTTTTTTAATTAAATTGATGGTCTTAAAAAAGGTACCTAGTCTCCTGAGTAAGGTATAATCTTTTCAATTTTGAATATTGCATGGTCTCACACCAGCGCTGCAGTAGCCTTAAAATTGCTTCAGCCTCTAGAAGTTGCTTCAGAATAATTTTTAAATATAGGCTTGTAAAATTATAGTAAAGGACAAAGCAAAACTATAAGCAGGGATTTCCCCAAAGAAAAATGAAACAAAGAACAGCGCAGGCTATAATTCAAATTGTCAATTAGATTTGACTCAGAGGAGTTTGAAAATTAGGTTTTTAATTTCTATGTATTCCTTCCACTAATCTGTTTGTGAACTTTAGACTGTCAGCTGAGAAACAAAAAGAGAGGAAAACTAGACTCTTTTGAACCAGAGATTTAATAACTCCCCCAGGTCACAGTGCTCATTATAAAGGGAATGAAGTGCTGGTTCTTGGGCAACAGAGCAAACATCTGCATCCTGAAACAAGCCAGGTGCTCTAAATCAGGGCAAAACCAAGGCAGCCCAAGCAGCAAAATCTGAGCATGTCCTCTGTCTCTCCAGCCTGCCTGAGTGCCTGTTATGATTGTGTCTGCAGCTGGAGCGACCTCCCAACCGAATAAGCACACCTGGAAGCACTGATGGGCAGCAGCTGTCTGGCACCCACAGCGAAATTCCCAGCAGGCATCAGGTGTTTGCCTGACTTTTCCTAGGGGAGCTGGATGCATGTGCACTGTGCAAGCTTTAAAATGTCATTGTTAGTTTGTGTGTCAGTGAATAACATTTAGGTCTTGAATTGAAATGACAAGGGAAAGAAACATTCTGAAAGAGGTTCTGCTTTTGGCAGAAATGCTCACTGCATTTTTATTGTGAATTTTCTTCCAGTAAATCTTTCAAGCCTCTCTCCTTGTGAACAATAAAATGTTACCTTACAAACAGCTGAAAACTGTGCACACGTATCCCTATAAGCAATGCATTGTCTCCTTTATATTCCCTTTCCCAGACAGTGCTTTACCAAAGTACAGAATTTTCACACATTTCTTCAAATATTTCTGTATAATGGCAGTTTACATGAACTGATTATCTGCTCTGTTCTTCCAAGTCTGCCTTTGCTCATCAAAACCATATATTACCTGCTTCCTGACTCCTAAAATGAAGAGATGCATTCAAGAGAATCACTACAGGAGATGCCTATTTACACACAGGTTTGTATACCTACATAATTTTTAATATCAGCAGTGCATGTGTAGGAGTATTCACAGCCCTGCAGATATCCTCATGAACAAAAGCTTTCACACTTGAATGTTTGCAAGTCAAAGGCAGAGCAAATGCCACCAAAGGCTGGTTTTATGAATGGAGATCATGTGGTTTTATTTTACTCCAAAGGTTTATGCATCTGGGAGCTGTGTTGCATTGCTTGAATGGTGCATTTTTGCTTTGATATTATTTCATTCTCAGTTTGGTCCAGGAGTCATGTATTAAACACTTTCTTTCTTTCATTGGGTGAAAAATGCATTGCTTTAGCTCATACAATACTGTCTGTTTTGAAGTCCATAAATGTACAACAGGTTTTTTACAACTTCTACAAAATCACCTTTTGGGTAAATCATACGTACGAAAGAACATTCCCCATGTGTCTGGGTTGTCCCAGGCATGTCGTCTTTTTACCTCCATAATGAATCTTAGGATGCAGGAAGCCCAAAAGCAAGCAGAAATCCTACGCTGTGTACATGTGTCATTTGCCTGATTCCCCCGGTAGTTTATAGACTGTACAGATGACAGTGTAAACGCAGCGTGCACTGGATCCATCTGACTGACTGTGTGTGCACAGCTGCACAGCACATGCAGAGCACATCAGACATGCTGAGGTTGGGATGCACTTCCAGTTCATATGTAGGCCACCTGGGTGGTTCATGCACACATACTTCTGGCCAGGAAACCCTTGTCACAAATACAGCAGTCCTAATCTAATCCAGGAGCAGATCTGGAAACAAGTGCCAATCACCACAATTCTTCTGCTTCCTCCCTTAGACATGTCTTTGGCATTGCAGATCAGAGATGAACTCCTACCTGTACACACTGAACTCTTACGTTTAACTGTTTTGTAACATTGCTATTCAAAAGGTTTCCTGTCTTTCCCAATTTTAATTTATTGTGACTTCAAAATTTATTAGCTCTGTATCATATTTTAAAGGTGCCTATATGAAAGGAAATATTTAATGCATTTATTTTCTAGAGACTGTATTTGGCATTCCCAAAAGGGGTTTCCAACTCCATGTTCCTAACCATCTGAGAGATAGCAGCAGCCAGAAACCTAATACTTTTACACAGGCAGACATGGTTCTAGTCCTGCATGCAGAGCCCAGGATCAGTCACGAAGAATCAGTTAATTGCAACATCTCCAGCAGAGCTTAGCCGTGTACTGGCAAAGCCACTCTGAAACCCTCTGCCACACTGAAATCCTCCTGTAAATGATTTGGCTTGTCTTTGACCATTTCACTGGATTATTTGATATAAACACTATGCATTTTTTGCTTGCTGTTACACAGTCATCTCCAATTAGTCATCCACAAATTAGTGGTCAAAGTAAACTAATGCTTTGTTGGTCTTTTCCTCTGGTTTTGTGTTCACTGATGAGAAGAACCTGCTTGTTATGGATGGATGAGTTTTTCTCAGAATTTCTGCTTTTTCTCAGGATGTTGTCTACAGAATTGGATTGTGGTTTTAATGTGACCTCAGCTCTGCATTTCTGTACTGCAAAAGACATTCAGATTTGATTTAACTTTTGTCTACATTTGCACACGACTTTTGGATGAGATATTTTTTTCTTAAATGGTATTTAACACCAGATTATAAAGACATCTTTCAGCCTTAGAGTCACCAAAGCAAATATATTTGCCAGAATTACCATTATTCATTAGCCTTTCCGGGAAGCAAGTACCATAAAGTGTATGGCACTGCACCTAGATTTATAACAGCTGCTCATGTTACAAATTTAATTTTAGAAAACTGTATATGCACATACATATAAATATGCAATGATTTTCAAGAAAAATCATGCAGTTTGATGCAGCTTAATAAGCACTAAGCCAGACGATATTACAGCAACATGGGTACAACTCATCCTACAAACTTAAAAGCATTGAAAAGCTAGAGCTACCAAGGCAATCTTGACTGTGATCCGTATCTCCTTAAGTCACCTGGTATTGCAATAGACCATCTGATCACTGTCTGTAAGTTAAAAGGTGTGTCCTACAGAGACGTGGGTTTTCTCTCAGAGACGGTACATTGGGCTCTCAGCATGGGCAGCAATGATGGTAAGTCAAAGGATAAAAATCAAGATGTTTTCTTTCTTCTCTTGGCAGCAGAGATCTGCAAGCTTTGGTAATGTTATTTCAGAGTTAAGAATGGCCTCAATAGCTCCACCTCTTTAGATTTTCTTCATTGCTAAAGCACATGATCAATATCATGGATATTTTCTGGAAAAGGTCAATCTGGTATGGCTCTGATAGTGCTGCTGGTGAATACATAAACAGTAAGTGTTGATAAAAGATCAGAATGATTCTATTTAAATTATCCACTCTATTTTAATGTAATTTGTGTCTGAATAGCAAAGATTATTATCAGGTAACACCTAGTTTTATAAGGAAGTCCTCATGAAGTTCAGCAAGGGCTTATCAATGTCTATAGGAACTTTTCAGCAGTGCCCAGTGACAGGAACAGAGGAAACAGGCACAAAGTGAAGCATCAGAGATTCCCTCTGAATACCAGGAAATACTTTTTTACTGTCAGGATGACCAAGCACTAACACAGGTTGCCCAGAGAGGCTGTGAAGTCTCCCTCTTTGGAGACATTCAAAAACTATTTAGACATTGTCCTGGGCAACTGGCTCTGGGTGGCCCTGCTTGAGTGGGGTGAACTGAACCAGATGACCTCCAGAGGTCCTGCCAACTTCAGCCAATCTGTGAATCTGTGATTTTGAAAAGAGATGGATTTTTCAGCAGCAAAACTTTGCCGTTTGTAGTGTCCCGCCATTCATTTTAATCATCAAGTGCGGCTGTTCATAAGAGCTGTAACTTCAGGAAGGGACATATCCATGGAGAAGAATTTTAAGAAAGCTCAGGTCTCCAATCCCTGCAGCTCATGACCCAGCAGTTAGTCAGGCACACACAAGGACCACTGCAGTGTTTCCCTCATTGTTTCTAGCCCTCACACTGCTGGCGTGTCTGCTTGCTCAGAGGAAAGAGCAGCACTTATGTGCTGTGAGCATGATGACAATAACCCGAGGGAATGGGACCCCAGCATAAAGAACATGCTGTTTCACTTAGACACTTTTTCAAGAAAATGAAAAAAACTTAAAACAACATGTATGCAATCGAAGCAGTTTCCTTTGGATTAAAAACAGAACATTAGACACATATTTAATCAGTTTTGCTGTCCCTGGGGGTGTTAATATTTGGCACTCTCCCCCTTTCAATTAAGAGCTGGTTCTCTAGTTCTTAAATAAAACTAGTCAGGAAATTTCCACAAATGCTTTCTCATATAAAATGCATTTTCTGCAAAACTGAACTTTACTGCAAGGAAACAATAATATTCCTTGAAGTTTCTGAATCTTCACTGGGAAACACTGACTCCAAGAAAAATATTTTGGCTAGTTAAAACACTTCAGACCAGATCAGTTAGACCATACCTCATGGTCACAAAAGTCAAAGAAATGTCTCATGGCATTTCAGTTTAGTTCAGATAATACATGCCCCAGTTCTTTTTTGCAAAAGCTTCTTTGTCTGAGTTACACCACAGACATTCCTGAAGCTGAAACACCAGACCAGGTGCAATTGAACTGGGGACCCCAAACCCCAGAAGAAAAATGGGGATGCTGCATTTGAACTACAGTTCCTGTGAGGAATTGAAGTCCCTCTGAGTCCTGAACTAACATTTTTATGATATTTTGATAAATAAAATTAGGCAGTTTTTATTTGGCATTGTTAAGAAATTTAACTTCAGTCAAAGGAATTCAAAGGATCTGCTGAAATGCATTTTAACTAGTTCTGTAAAAATATTGATATTCATTGTTTTCCCCCTTAAAATACAAAGACAAGTAATGTCTTGGGGTTGTTCCACCTTTCTTTGTGAAGCAAGCTGTAACAGAAACCTGGCCTGATCCAGAAAGTCACCTCTCAGTTTGCTAAAGTTTAAGATAAGGATGAGCCAACATCTCTTTCAGTCTGTTCTCCTGAACGTCCCAGAGCCCAGCATTTTATTCAGTGTCCATGCAGTGAGTGAACTCAGTAATATGTATGACTAAAGTAAAACTTGTGTGAACACAGGTCTCCCAGAAAAGCATTCAGACCTGTTTAGGCAGTATCGCTGGGCTTTTTCAGTATTGTGTTGCAGTAGCTCCTTGCCATTGCTGCTCAGGGCCTGTTTCACGTTTTCTTCCAATTTCATCTGGCCAGAGCTTCCAGCCATAACTCTTGCTGTAGCCATATCTGTTTGATTAAAGATTACTTAAACATCTACCTTTTCACTTGAATAAACACACTCTGCTTCCGGTCCGTGAAGGAAAAGTAACTTCTCGAGCTTTCAGAAAATTTTGTTTACTCTTTTTCCTAATTTTCCTTAACTCTTTCTTTTCTAATTGCGCAACACCTTGTTTAAATAGCTAACTCTAGTCCTATGTGTCATGTTCTCATGCTAGTCTTAAAATGCACACACAGGAGAAAAGTTACTCCTGATTTCTACTTATCACTGACCTGGTTGTATACCTGGGGACTTCATAAGTCATCTGGCCTCAATATCATGGCAGTAAATTGTCATGAACTTTAATGAGTCTCCATGTCCTTTGCCTTGTGTTCCCTGCCTTATAGCTACAGTAGCTTTCCAATACTTTCTAACCTTACTAGGGCACTCTAACTTTTTATAGAGTACTAAAATTCTCCCTTGATGAATTTACCACACAGGAATAAATTTAATATATTCAGTGATCCAAAAAGTAATCTGAACTTTGACTTTTTCTTTCATATAATATACAACTCTCTTGAGAAAAGGATTTTTATGAAGAAGTGCTGATATATCCATTCTTTCTTCCCACTCCTTCCCCCGCCTTTTTTTTTTTTTTTTGATAGAACAACACAAAAAAAAAAGCAAAACAGAATACATTCAGATTAAATGGCAGTGGACATAAGTGTTCAAGTTCTTCTATCTTTTTCCCCTTTTTCCCCTCTTTTCCCCCTTTTTTTCCCTAATCAAATTTTCGTCCCCCTTTTTTTAAAATTTTCATTTCTAGAAATTTATGTAATCTGAAACTATGGTCAATTCTGAAAGAAATGAAAGAAGCAAAAAAGTCTGGCATTGCTTTCCATAGGGAAAGTAGAACCTGTGAACTTTCTACTTTGTTGAAAGACAGAATAAAAAGGAGTAAGTACAAAATACATAGGACCTCACCAAGAGACAGACTGGGGAGGCTAATAAGAAAAAGAGATCTGTAAACTCAGAACTACTCAGTTCAAAGAAAGGCCTATGTATATTCTCAGAAAAAACTGCATTGCAGTCAGTAAAGGTAAAGGAATGGGATGCACTGGGGTCCTGGTGTGGCCTTGCAGGTTGAGGTGGGAGCAGAAGGGAGCACTGTGAATTCTTTCCAGATGGAGACAGTGTCTAGAAGGTCTCAAAGATAGCACGAGGACAGGAACTCTCCCTGAACTAACCTTTGAAGAATAAACACCAGTGGCTGGGCTTGCAGAGTGGCTTTCGGGAAGAGGATCTAAACCTATGGCAACCCCTGATTGCACCACCGTGACCCCCAGAGCAATCCTGACTTAATTTACTGAGAGCAAGTACTCTTTCCATGCACTTGCTAACCTTGCAATCCAAGCCACCTCTGCTTCCAAACCTTGTTCCTTAAAGCCTGGGCTCTAATAAAGCCACCAAGAAAATTCCCATAGATTTCAGTAAATACAAAATTTTACCCATTGTGCATTTGTGCTGTACCACCATTAATAAAAATTCTATGAGCACATTCAGTAACAGATGGAAAGAACCCAGTCCCCTTCTATTGTCCTTTGCTCTGCATCTGGCAGTGATCAAAACCAGCAGCAGGGTCTCACTAGTCAGGGGGAGAAACAAACACTGTGTGATGAAATATACCCATGCAAGGCAGTGTTCTTGCCCACCTCCTTTTCAGCTGAGGCAATGCAAAGTTGATAGACAGATAAGAGTGACACTACTCAGCTTTCAGTGATCAAAGTATTTGAAGGGCAGGCAAATAAGAGAAGGTGATGTTCCCAAATCTTTTCATGCCATGCACAAACAAGGACCTATCCCTCTTCACCTAGTATCATCAGGAAGTGGCTCTCCAGAATTTATTAGACCAGTTCTCTAGTACATCAGCTGGGAATCAAGCTTCTTTTGTTTGCACTTTTGAATTTTAAAGGAGGAGCATACGGTTTATGCGTTGACTTCATGTGCGTCTGCATCTGTGCGTAAATCTATGTAGAAAAGCTTAGTGTAAAAGCTTGGAATAATCATTATAATATTAGGCAATAGAAGCAAAAAATCTACTCACTTCCTTCACTTCACTGACAGAAAAGTATGACAGGGAGCAAAATCCAAAGCAATACTTGACCCTGGTTTTTGGATGCTGGCTCTGAACTGTCAGTGGCCATTAAATCAGATAAGCCACGAGCCTAAGCCAAAGTCTAAAGCATTATAAGGCCAGGAAGGTAAAAAGAATCAGGGCCAGTGCAAGCTTTAAAAGTCAGTAAAGAATTTTAAAGCCATATGCTGCTTAACAGGCACCAGGGTAGAGGGAACGTGAGACTGGAGAAATATGATCTGCAGATCAAGTCCTAGTAACAATTCTGGCAGCAGCAACATTCAAAACCATCTGCAGCCAGTTTAGCAAACAATCTGGAACACCACCAGGAACAAATTAAAATAGTCAATCCTGGAAGTCATGTAAGTCTGTATGAACAAGAGCCTGAGCAAATGAAATGGTGTTTTCATGAGAATATCTTGCAGTATTCTCAAAAAACATCAAAAGATTTTTTTTTTTTGCCCTCTCTTTCATGTGAAGACAAAAAGCTGAAAGGAGAGTCACATGGGTAGGCAGAAAGAAACGTGTTTCAGCACTGGAGCTCCAAAGCAATCAAAATGCCACAGATTTCACTGGCAGCAATATTAATACAAGTCAGGAAGAGTCCTCCTGTACACTGTAGGACCTTAGACCCGGATATTCCACTACACTTTGCAGCACATGTTGAGTGCAGGAGCTGGGAAGCAAATGTGCTGAGAAATCCCACGGAGAGGGGTGTGGGTGAGAAAACTGGCTAGCATATGCCGTGCTCCGACATGTAGCAATTGAACTCTCACTACATGGATCTCATTGTGCAGCACCTCCCCCAGCAAGAGAAAAAAAACAGTGCATGTGTGTAAGAGGTTAGGAGCTTAGGATGCGGCGCCAAGAGGAAACGGAAAAGGGGAGACAAGTAGAAAAACAGACAGTTGTGGAAAATGCAAGGAAACACAAGTCCATTAATGCTATCCACTGAGCATCGTGAATTGTCTGGGGTGAGAGAAACAGCAAGAGAGAAAGTGCTTTCACAAAGGCCCACACACTGGACACAGCACCATCAGGGACCTCTGTTGTGGACTAGATCCCCTCTTTTGGGGGAACTTCTGTCTGCTAAGTCACTCCAGGCATGAGAGGCATCTCTCCCCCTTGCTGCTCCAGCACCATGACCTGCTCTGCTCCAGCAGAGAAAGCAAAGGCTTTCCCACATACTCCTCCAACTCACTCTCCTTTTTAACCTGGGAAAGACAGGAAGGTTTTCAGTTGGGAGTTTGTCTGGATTTTTTTGAGGCAAAAGGAAAGCTGAATTCAATCCAAATCCCTGGCACTTCAGATTCTCGCTAGTTTAGCTGAATACCAGGAGCTACTGGAGAGCTCTTTTCACAGAGCAGTTTGACCCACCAGCACAGATGGAGACGCAGAACATACGATCTGGGCCAGGTTCTTGTTCAGATACTGCAGGGTGTGAACAGGCAAGTTTCATGCAGTGTCTATTAAAAGGAACATTAGCATGATATTAGCTTGTTTTTGAGTAGCCAGGAGGACAACATGAGAACAAAAAATTAATTTCAGATTAATAGTGCTGTGACTTTTGTTTTAGTCACTCTACTCTTAGCTTTATTACTCCAGAATTAATAGATACTAAAACAGAATTGTGTCCACTTTAATTTCAAGTATAAGTCCTATCCTCTTTGGCTTTGACAGGCAAGGTGAGACTGAACCCTTGGTCCCAGACCTGAGGAGGGTTATGTTCCAGGGTTTCTGGCATAATAACAGAGCTGTGATGGAACTGGCTCATTCCCAAGCCCTGCTGCTCCTTTATTTTGCCCAGGAGAAGGATGGGTAAGCTCACAGCAAGTCAGGGCTGATCTCACACTAGGTGACCATTGCCAATGAGTCCAATTGACCAATGAGACCATTGCCATTCTCTTTCTGTTGGTTATGCCATGATTATTTTCAATCCAGCCCTAAATCTACAGTCAGAGTAAAATAAAACAAAATAGAAAATAAAATAAAATAAAATAAAATAAAATAAAATAAAATAAAATAAAATATGATGATAAAATAAAATAGTGATTTATATCCAAGAAAACATTTGCTGACAGTCTGGGGCAGAGGAGGGGAAGCCAAGAAGGCACCTATAAAATACCATTGCAATTTGTGCATCGAGGCTTTTTTTTAGTGAAGGGGATGGCAGGCAGCACTCCGGGCTGATGAAGCTCACAATAAAAAAGCATAGAGACCATTCCCTGGCTTTTTAATTGTCCTTTCTAAATCACCCACGGTATGGATTTGGGAATTAAGTGGTTTAATAGCTGACTCAGCCCACTGGTTTTGATGACGGCTTTATTCAAACGGGCGCGCGGCGCGGGGCCGGGCGGGGAGCGGGGGCGGGCCGGCCGCGCCGGGGGCTCGGGGCTCCGGAAGGGCCCGTGCCCCGCAGAGCCCGCCGGGGCCGCGGCCGGGACAGCAGCTGGGCAGCCGGGCCCGGGCCCCAGGGCAGCCGGAGAGCCGAGAGGGCCCGTCCCGGCACCCTCGCACACAGCCGTGCGCCTGGGAATAGCCGGACAAGGCTGGTCACCGCGGCATTTCGGGGCTGGGCAGCTGCCCTAGCCCCTCAGCAGGAGCCCCGTCTCTGCGCTGCTGAGGGATGGCCCGCAGACCCGGGCGAGGGGAGAGCTCGCTCCTGCCTCTCCACGGGGCCCCGAAACACCGACGTGGCCCCGAAACACCGACGTGGCCCCTCCTACCGAGCAAGGCAGCAAAGACAGATTTAAAAATAGAAGGCAAGTTCCATTTTCATTCTTATCTGCGTCCCAGCTCCTCATTTCATGCCCAAACTTCAGTCCATCCCTATACCCCACGGTAGCAAAGCTACTAACAACACAAGTCCACACTTGCTGGGGTTGATACCAGAGTAGAACCAAGAGAGCAAGATGTGAGCCAAGAAAATGCCTAGTGAAAGCCAAAAGTCCAGCTGATGCTCCCTGTCTCTGCCCTTGTCCTCCGCTCCTTACAGCAGGAGCAAGAGGGATGCAGGATTCGGGCAAGGGGGTCACCAAAGATGGTGATGTATAATCAGTAGGAAACCCCAGATTCCCCCTCAAGCCCTCAGAGAGGAGGTCATTAGATACCTCAACCTGCCAGAAAAGACCTGCGTCTGGAGGTCTTCAAAGCCCCTTATCCTTCTTGGTCACCTGCTTAGGGAATATTAGCGCTGAGTTTAGCAGGACTGTTTCATTAGGTACCCACAGCATAAATCTACATTTGGCAGACAGTGCCAGACCTATCATGCACCCTATTTTGCATAATATTTTTTCCAAATATAAAAATGCTTTATTTTTACATCTGTTTTTCTTTGAAGGACTTGAAGTCAACCAAATAAACTTGTGAAAATAGATATGAGTATAATTTCTTGTTTTCTGTAAGGCTCTCAATTCACCATAATATAGGCCACAGGAAAAAAATATTTTTCCACAGCTTCTAAATCCCGAGTAAATTAATTAAAGAAGTAGAAATAAAGATAAAAATGCTTAATCACTTTTACCCATATTATTGTATCATTTTTTTCAGGGTAGAAAGGCCCAGAACTTTGTAAAGCTAATAGACCACAATATTTAGAGCAGATCGCATGATTTGTGAGGTATAACAAGTCCTCAGGAGCGAGACATAAAATGAAGTGGAAAAAAAAAGATGAAAAGGAGTAAGGAAGCCATAGCTAGAGTTCTTACCATTTTTGTTGAATAGGATATCCTGCCTACAACTTTCAGAACAAAATGGCCAGCATAAAAGAAACCTGGGTTTTCTCACTTCTCTTTAAAGAATTGTATTTTCATACTTTCTTTATATGTTGAGAAAGGATGAACGAACTGTGGCTGTTTTTAAAGAGCAAATGGATGACCAAGTAGGGTTAGGCAGAGCTGTATGCCAAGAAGTGATTAGAACGGAGATCCCACACCTCTTAGATACACACAGAATTCCTCACTGATCTTAAGAGATAATTGAGATTCTCATATCCACAGGAGAGGAAAACCTGAACTCCCAGTAGGTAATTTGTGGATGAATGAAGTCAACACCCAAAAAGGCACAAGCAGGTGATTGCAGCAGGACTACTTTGTTCATAGAAACACTTCATGAATCCTGGGTGAAACTCTGAGGCTGAATGTAAAAAAAAAAAAAGTATTCTTTATTCTCTATTATACTTTACTAGTGAAATAGTTTTATTTCTGGGGAAAAAAAGTTGAAAGAATTTAAAATTATTGTAATTAAGTACTTATGAGCCTATGGATTAAGAAATAGACTAATCATGGTATTTCAAATGGAAAATTTGTTCAATGGAAGAAATATCCATTATTTTCTCATTTCAAAATTGTCCTAGTTTTCTGGCCCCCAGAAGGGGCAATTATGACTTGAACTGTTCAGAGGTCTGCTGTTGAAAAAATGCATTAAACCACTGTTTCTCTTGTGTACTGGCATCCATCAATCAAGATCATTGCTTCACCATCAGTCACCTGGTAAAAGAAATAGTGTTGTGATTGTAATAGCATATGATCGATACCTTCTGCTTTGAAGATAAATCTCATTCCAGTAAACGCCTTGTCTGCCGCCAGCAAGAGACTATTACTCTACAAAAATATGCTGTTTCTTTCAGATTACCTCTTAATTAAAAGTTTATGGCTCTTCTATTAAAAGTATGGTCAGGAAGGCAATTTCATATGTAAAGCCAAAGCTAACTAGGTCTGTGGTACAAACGGAAGGAAGACAGAAAAGCTGCTTCCCCTGGTCCTTGACTCCAGATGTTGCCTCCTGGTTATACTCACACTCCATTCCCAGGAATGATGCTTCACACAGGCTATCTAAAATAGCTTCTGATAGCTTCTGACCTGTACCTATATCTTCCAGCCAGATACGTCTTTAAAAGTGGATTTTCCACTCTAGCCTGACTTTATTTCAATTGGAATTAAAGTTGTTAAAACCAAGAAAACACTTCTATTTAAACAATGAAACTAATATCTCAGAAATTACTTCAGAAAAAATATTTTGCAATTAATTTGAAGTATTTTGTATAATGGTGTCATTATTTTTGATGGAAAGTAGAGATAATTTGGAATTTAAAAAGTCAGAATAAGCAACATGCTTATCAGTGTTTCTATGGACTCTTGAAATAATATTTTGCAAGAAATTTCCATTTCATTTTTTTTTCCTCACATGCTCTAAAGATTCCACTGGCAAGAGAGAAGTCCCAGACCTTGAACAGAGTGAAATTTTGTCCAGCACAAAAATCAGTGACAAAAAAATCTATTGATTTGGATGGGGTAAGCACTAGTCTGGAACAACTGGAATTTCCATCACTGTAGTAATTTTCCTTCTAAATACTTCTCTGGTTAGTACCATAGCCTTGCTGTTTTCTTATAAAGCCTGTTTTATTTTAAAACATTCCCCATAATGTTGTAGAGTAAAAATACTTTGTATGAGAGTAGACAATTAAGAACTAAATTTTTTTTCCCATAGTCCTTCCTTTCTTGGCAGGAAGACCATGTAAAGCTCACAAAAAAGAGAGGATTAGCACCATGAAATTGAAGTAATTTATACAAATGGAGATGTAGAGAGAAGCTGTGGTTCTGAAAATTTACAGGAAGTGAAAAGCTGTGTATCAAGTATCCAAACTCTCCTTCCAGATAGTGAACTGGGGACAATTCATCTTTCCATTAGTCAATTCACATGATATATGTCCAATTACTTCCAAGATATAAATGGATATAAAGCTTAGGGTACTCTGAGATTTCAAGACAGCTTTAATTGATTTCGGTGGGAATTGCATTTATGTATCTAAGGGGAGAATTCAGCTGTTCATATTTAAAATGTAGAATCTCAACATCCTAAAAAAACGTTGCAAGAATCTGAAAGAGTGGTCAGCTTAGGTTTTTTTCTCAAGAGAGATAAGAATGCTGCAACTTACATGACATATATAACAATAATTTGAAAAGATGGATACTCACATCAACAAGGATGTGGTTTTTTAAGTGCAGTGATGCAATTCAGATAGGAGGCCTGAATCTCAGATCAGGAAGAATTCCTGCGTTTATGCCAGTTTCATTTCAGACAGATTTCTGAAAGAAATAACAAAGCACACTTGGGAAAGCTAAGGGTTAAGGACTGCTGCTTATTTATTTTTCTTTGGAGCACTTTGTTAGGCTGACTTGTAATGCCCTCATGCCCCTCTGCAAGGAATGGACCTGCTTATCTGGTTATAACCCTTTAGAGTCAGGCAACTTCAGCCAGCTCTGAGAAGAGTATTGTGCTGTCCACCAGTACTGCAGTTGATTTAGTTTGGGAATGGGGAACCTGTGCCTCCTTCAGTCCCAGATGCTCTCTCCACTTTTTCCTCAGTAGGAGGAGGGGAGGAGCAGCAGCAGTGTGGACCGTCAGGGATTTACAAAGCCCTGCGCTTTCTGGCTTTGGCAGGATGGCTGCAGGTCGTGCACAAACTGCGTGGAGGGGAGAGCTCAGCAGCTGAACTGTGTGAGAGCCAGCGAGATTAGCACTTCTTAGCATAGGCGTTTGTGCGTCTTACTCTCAGCAGATGCCAAGTCAATGGGCACCAGGACAGGAACCAGTAGTTACTATTTTCTGCTGATATTTGTTTCTCAGTGTAATGTACAGTTAGTAGAATTACTCATTTCTGTCAGTATGGTTGTGTCCGGTGGAAGCAAGTGCACCCTGCTTAATTTCAGACTTGCGAAGGACCTTTATTTCATGGTATGTTTTTCTTGCAAGAAAATCCAGACAATATATTAGAAGGAAAGCTTTTCTGTCCCGTTTCACCCTCTTGCATTTAGTCACTTGACTCTCTTTAGTTCACTTGTGTCTCACAAAATCTCCTTTGGGCAGTGGTAGCATAGCTAAAAGCTCAAAGATTTATGACTTCAATTGTTTAGCTTGCTGGCAATAATGCATCATGATAGAAGCAATTGTTGGAACAGGCAGCTATGATACCATTCTTTTATGAAAAACTATAGCTGGAGATAAGGAAGGCAAAAGAAGTCTTTTGTGAATATTATTATCCTCTGGAAATTATCCTAAAAAGATTTGCAGTTTCTCTATAGACTGTGGCTAGAATTCATTGATCCACAGACTATCATCCTGAATAGAGATTAAAAACAGATGGCCGTAGATCTCGGCTTGGCTACAAATCTCAAAAGAAGTAAGAGGGAGTACAGTGGTGACTGACCACAAATGAAAGCATTGAAGGGATTCGTCTTTTTTTTCTTTAATTCCCTATTTCATTCCTCTGTAGTTTTATACAAAGTCTATTGTACTTAAAACTCAAATAATATCAACACAGAGAAGGTATGCAAAGTATACTGAAGTAGATCAAAATTATACAAAGTATCTTAAAAATACACTACAAAGTCTTTTATGTGGGGCCTTTGTGAGGTTATTGTGCTGGAGCAGTGCATTGTCAGTGAAAAGGATCTTTGTATAAACTGACTTGAACTGATGGTAATCCATTTGCTTTAGTGGCTCAAGTCAAGTGAAGAGTAGTTATAAATTATGTGCCCTCATAAAAGTGATAAATATACTCAAGTTAAGACAATACAGATTATGAACCCCCGAATATTTTAACTGTCAGGCCCAAATCCTTGGTTTTATTTAACATATGCACATATGCAGATTTGTTAATATAATAAGAAATATCAGTCTTCATGCAACCTTATAGACCAAGATTTCACAACATTACATCTTTTTTCATAGTTTTAAATTTTCATTATTACACAGTGCCATTCAAATTTTTGAGTAATAATTTCTTCCTTTTTTTCTCCTTTGAATTAAATTAAGGGGAGAGATGAAATTCTGGTATTTCTCATTAAATGAAAATTCCAGAAGTCTGTAGTACATGCTGGTTGAAGCAATCTATATTGGCAATCTGTCTAGTGCTATTGTATTCTAATCTCAGTAATGCCATTCTAGCAAAATAAAAATCACTCTGTTTCAAATTGTAAAAGTTCTTGAGATTCCAGTTATAATTCTAGATATTTTGTTTGGACTTTATGTTATGTTAAGTCTCCCTTACATATAGCATGATATTCAATGCATTTGAATAAGGTAGTAAATAAAACCAATTAAAGAATAAATCAATTTTGTTTTTACTTTTTTCATGGTACATTTGCTCAAAATCAATAGATTGAGTATTTTGAGAGTAATGAAATTGCAATTTTATCAGGAAGCTGTTTCATAAAATTGTCTTCTGTTTCTCTCAGATAGACAGTCACAAGTCTGGTTAGTCAGTGAAATACCCATAGAGTTCATTATTCAGTTTTAGTTCAGCTTTTTAAAACATTTTCAAACACAAATTGAGTGCAAGGAGTTTTCAGCAGGAATCTCCTTAAATACCAACAAATTATTGGAATAAATAATTTAGTCATGATTACATAATCAATGTTATTGTTATAAGCATCTAGTGTAAATAGAGCATTGTTTCTGTTCTTAGATTTAGGAGCATTTTTATTTTGCATTTCATTCCTGGTAATAGAGTTCAAGCATAGCTGTGCATTCTTCAAAGTCACTATCAAAGAAGTAGAGAAACTTTACAGGTCTGTTGTTCAAGTGTTAGTAAGAATTAGGTGCAAAATACTGACCAAAACTCACCTTTTTTCAACATTGACAGTCCATGAAATACATGGATTAATTAACCGAGTTGCTGTTTATCATTAATGGATGATGAAAAAAACAAAAAAATAGCTCAGCTTGGTTTAAGTTCATGGAACAGCATCAAAGTGTTAAAAGGGTGTCAGCCATTCACAGTCTGCCTGTGTTAGCGTCTCCTGGAATGGGAAACGACTTGGAAACACAGCACCACAGAAGCTTTGGTCAAGACAGCTCCATCTTCTGAATTAAAATCTGGGTCTTGTAGCATCGGATGCAACTCAGACTGAGCCTTTGGAAGGATGTTAAGGGTTTTCAACTGAACAGTTCTTATCTTATGAGGCTCTTATCTCCTGTAAATTAAACTTACTTTTCCCTGGTAGATTATAATTTCATTTACATCATTGTTAATCTCTAGCAGCATGGAAGGATTTAATTCTCATTTACATTAGGTTAAATTGGTAACATTCTATCAAGATATTTTCCCCAGTGAAAAATTATTTTGCAATTAACATGAAATTTTACTAAAAGAATTTAAAACTGTTCATCCTTTTAATTAGTACAAAATTTCAAATAAAAACTAAATATTTTTTCTGTTACTGGTGGACAAAAAGCACTTCACTTTCATGTTTCAGGTACCAAACCAGTATAACTGGTGGAACAAGGGGCTTTTAAAATCAAAACAGTTTCTTTCCCCTGCCCAATCCCTTCTCAAAGAATGAAAATAAAGGTTCTTTTCCAGAATAAAATATAAGAATTAATTTGTTCAGACATACTTACCCTCTCTTTAACCAGCTCTGATTTGGGATGCTGTTGGGTACTGTCAGAACTCACCTACGAGGGCAGGGCAGGGAATATCTCAGGCACATCAAGTCTTCGTAAGATTTAATCCATAAATCCAGCTCCTTTTTGATGATGTTTTTTGATGGCCAGTGAACTGATCTCGGGGATGCTCTGCCTTTTCTGCCATGGTAAGACCTAGTTCCCCTCAAATCTCGGTTTGGAGAAGACAGCATTACTGCCTTTTTTCCAGATTTGACTCCACAAAAAAATTACAAAAATTATGACAATTTTGAAAACACTACCTCTGATAGTAAATATTCCTTATTTTCTCTCCTTTGTGATTGAATTCTAAGTTAGACAAACTAAACTTTTTAAGAACCTTAGCAGAGAAAAACGTAAATGGATATATCAGTTTTAAAATTATAATCCAATATGTAACTTATTTTTCAGACTATAAAAGGAGACCAAGAGACTGCCTGTTTCTAGAATATTGTACACGTGTATGTGTAGGTTTCTACTTAGATGACAATAGAGAGGTTCCTCCAAAATATGAGCAGTGCTTCTATATTTAGGAAATTGGAATGTTTTGAAATGAGTATATAAAGGAAGTTACTGCTCTGGTTCAGTAAATTTGTACAAAGAATGCTAAATTTGATGTGGTAATCCTATAGCAAAATTAATTCCCTTTTCATCCTCATGAACTAACATAGCTCTACAAGTCTGTGATTGTAAGCAAGAGATCACCTACACTGGCTGAACAGAGTTTGAAAAATGGGAATGCATAATCCATTGCATTATTGACAAAAAAAGTTCAGACCTTCAAGACAAAATACCAGACAATTTAGAGTTCAGCTACACAGTTCTGAACTCTGTGGAGGAGCTGGAGAAAAATGAAAGTCTTTCATTAAAGCAAATGTCAGCCAAGTTTCCAATGCCTCTTTGATTAGCAAAAATGACTTTGCATGTTATGCCTTAGAGTGCTTCCTTAAGGTCCCATTTCCCTAATTTTCTAAATGTGGTCTTATTAACTCTTCATGTACTGACTTGTTGTCTCTGGTGCAATAATGAGCACTCTTCCTCCCTAGCTGTATTGGTTACCAGCTGCAAAACACATTCATGATTCTCAACTGCCAAAGCAAATTATTTTTTATTCATTCTCCTTTCTTATAACATTTCCTTGTCCATTTGATACGTCATTAAAAAAAAAAAAAATGAAAACGCCAGATCCCTTATCATGCCTAGTGCTGTTTTCTTAGTGAGTATTTTTCCCATTTGTATTTCCATGCTCAGGAAGAGCAGCACATGAAATTTCCATGGAGATCTCAGGTGGGAGTCCGAATAGTCTCCTGTCGGGGTCCCTTCCCCCCTGCCATGTAGCCCTGGGAGAGGGGCCCTGGGCGGGAGACACGGGGTTTCCCTGCCCCTGGTCAGCCTCGTTCCCCACTGGTTGTTTTGTGTTCCCCTGCGCGGGCAAGGACCCTCGGGTCCCGTGATTGCAGCAGTTCCTCGGCAGAGCCCCGGCCATGCGGCTGGAGAAATAAACATCTCTGAAACATCTATCAAGAATCGGTCCATAGATATTTCTTCTCCATGGGCCTCGTTGTTTGATACACGTGTTGCAGTATCCCCACTGTAACAAATGGTAGAGAATTGCAAGCAGAATGATCCCCGATCCCTTCGGACAGCAACTGATTTGTGAGTAAACTCTGGATTTCTCTTCTTGTTTTGTTTTGCTGTTCCATCTCTAAACTATGGAGGAACCGTGGAAAGACTCTTGGCTCTCAGAGCCACATATGGACATTTATCTTAAACTTTAAAAGATTCTTGAACACAATTTGTAAATTTTAGCTTAATTCAAGCTTAAAAGGAACTGAAACATTTCCTTTCCTGGTTGTTTAAGAACTTTTTCTACGTTTCTTGGGATTTGATTCTTACCAAAGACTTTTGGAACACCATTTGGACACAGTTAATTTCTGAGTCAAAATATATGCCGATGGAAGAATATTTTCGTGAATATTATTTAATTACTGAGACTGTTGAGCAATGTCAGCTGTGTCTTGGTGAAGGGAAGCCTGCCTCAGAGTCCGTGTGACCCAGGCCACGTGGACCGAGCGCTCTGGGAGCAGCAGCAAGGCATTTCCCGTGCACGGGCGGAGCCACACGAGCCGCAGCGTCGGCGGCGGAGCGAGGCGCGGCAGGAGCAGCGTGACCCGGCAGTGCCCGCCCGGCCCCGCACCATGTGTGTGGAGTGAGCCCCGTGAACGCCTGACCGAGAGGGGCAGCGCGCGGGCAGTGGCTGGCGGCGGTGGAGAGAAGCTGCCCCCAGCCGAAACGCGCGCTGGAGCAGGGCGCAGGGGGGCTGCCGCTCAGGGGCCTGGTCGAGACATGAGTGCGGCCCCAGGCAGCGGCAGCGCAGCTGAAAGCAGAGGAGACAGCGGCACGTGGGGAGCTGAGCGGCGCGGTGTGGCCCAACCCAGCCTGCGTGGCCCCGAATGCAACCCTGGGAAGAGTGCGCAGGCATGAGCAGCCCCAACAGCCCCGGCAGCACTGACAACCCTGGCAGTTTCAACACGGAAGCAAGCAAAAACGAAAGAGAAAGCAAAAATGCAGCGAGACAGAAAACAGCAGCCACTTGGAAAAAGGAAAAAATCATCGTAGCTAAGGTTTTAGGAATAGTAAAATGGTATAATGTTAAACAAAATTATGGTTTTATAACAAGATGTGACAACCAAGAAGACACATTCGTTCATAGAACTGCTGTTAAAAAGAATAACCCTGAAAATTACATCCCAAGCTTGGGAGATGGAGAGGTGGTGGAGTTCAAAACTGTGCAAGGTAGAAAAGGGTTACAAGCGTCAGAGGTCACTGGGCCTGGTGGTGTTCCTGTAAAAGGCAGTATATATGCTAAAAATCATAGTCATGTTAGACAATATCTCCATTATAAGCCCCCCTACAGTCTCCCTTTCCTAATCCCACCTTTCCCTTTTACTCTATATCCTATTACCCCCAGTGTATTCGCAATCTGTTTTTTCACCCATGGTTTCCCTCACAAAACCATGCCTTTGCCAATTGTTTCCCCCAAAATCCCTTTTCAATGCTGAGTGAGGGATGAAAAGGGGGAGGGAAGAAATTAACATTGTTTAGAGTTCCAACAGCTACAAATGGAAGAAACCCTCTCCTGCCTCAGTTTCCCCACAAAGCATGCTCAGAGAGTCCTGTCTCCCTTCTGTCAGCCTTAAGATGTTCCAGAGAATCTGTTTGGACATTTAAAGACTCAGGAGGGTGGCTTGTTTTGTTTTGAAACTGTTCTTGTTATGTTTATCCAGTTGTTTTCAATGTTAAGTTTTAAATCTCTTTTTGTTAAAAATAAACGGGTGAAATGTTGGGGCCCTCCCCACTGCCATGTAGCCCTGGGAGAGGGGCCCTGGGCGGGAGGCACAGGGTTTCCCTGCCCCTGGTCAGCCTCGTTCCCCATTGGTTGTTTTGTGTTCCCCTGTGCAGGCAAGGACCCTCGGGTCCCGTGATTGAGGCAGTTCCTCAGCAGATCCCGGCCACGCAGCTGGAGAAATAAACATCTCTGAAACATCTATCAGTCCACATCTATTTCTTTTCCATGGGCCTCGTTGTTTGATACACGTGTTGCAGTATCCTCACTGTAACAGTCTCCCAAGACTCCACACCTTTCTGATCAAGTGTCTGCCTCAGAATACCATTGGTACAGTGGTTAAGAATTATTTTGCACAAAGAAACCCCTCTTCAATAGCCCAGACTCAAATTCTGAAGTGTTGTTTATGTGAACAGTGAATGTGAACAATGAATCAAAATATCCTGCTGTTAAAATGACTGTTGTATCACCATATTTTTGAAGATAGGCGCTATTTTGCTGTAATTTACAATGTCTTACATGCCGCAGTGCCAGGCAGCTGTTCAGCCAAGAGCAGCAAGGAAGGTTAACTAACAGTTCCTGTCTCCAGAAGTCAGATGATGTTATTGATTACACTGTTGTATAAAGAAGGAAAGAAGAGAGCCACATTAATTTTAATTTTGTTGAATAGCCATCATACTGAAGGGTCAAAGAAGAAGGAATGCCTTATGAAAACAAGTGGAAACATTTGAAAGGAATAATTATTCACAAGATCAGAATGGAAAAAAATACAAAAGGAGTTGTGTATTTGTGTGTGCTGTAAATGATATTACAGACTACAAATTCTAGGATGGAGTGAGATGTATTCAGAATATCTGCTTTGCTTCAGAATAGAGACATAGATGCTTATATTTAAAAAAAAGGCAAAAAAATTGACAGTAGAATCAGTCTTACTAGCCAGAGACGGTAAGTCATGGCAACATATATCTTCTATGGGAATGACACACTGGGAAATGTAAACTATCTAAATAGGACTCCTGTTTCATTCTATGGACTACCCAGGGAGCTGGGTAACCTTTACTTCACTCTCTGACAGGTCTTTTGAATTTAAACATCTGTTGGACATGCAAGTCCATTTTAAGCACTAACATGTCTTGTTACTCCTAACCAGTTGTGTGACCAGCTTGAAGGAGAATGTTCCCTGCAGAGTCCATTGGCAAAACTAGTATAAAATAATCCACTGCAATCTCTGTATGCAGCTATAGGCCTGCCCAGATATAGTGAATTAATTCTTTCTGGGACTGGGACAAATGCTGGCAAAATAGAGAGAAGTTTGCAGCAACTTTTTTTTTCTTTTGTTGTGTTTTTGTAGGAGGCAGTCTAGATGTGGACTGACATGCAATAATCATTGAATTCATCCTTTTTGAACAAATGCAAAAAAGCTAAACTTGGTGAATTTATAATATTTTTGCATTTATTGCATTGTAGGAGAAATCAGATGACACCACAAATGAAATAATTAGAAAGTCATCCACAAGGATTTTAGGGGGTGGAAGCATTTTCAATAATAGAACATTTGTTTAAAGGCTTTTAGCAAAACCTCTTCCCCCTTCTTTTGGCTTTACATCTATTTTGAATCACAACATGGCTGGTTTACCCTTCTACCCTTCTACTGTCACTGTTTTTATCTGGAAATATTTTTCGTTGGATAGGAGTGTTCTATACAGCAGGGAAAGAAAACATTTTTGCCCGTTCAAAAAAAAAAATCCAAAGGTTTCACTGTGGAATGAGAAAGGGTCTGATGACATTTTCTAGCAGCTAGCAAATCGTGCTGTCATGCATAGGGAAAAAGCCACTAAAATATCCCCAGCTAAAATATCGCAAAATTATGTAGAATTCAATCCTAGGGAGCCATCTGCCATGTGAAAGCTCCACTGATTTCTAAAGGCGTTCATTGCAGGCAGGTTTGCAGAACTGGACGCATAATTTGTCCCTTCTAGAAACCATAGCTGTTGAAAAGAAATCCTCATCAAAAACACGAGTGGCAGAGGATGAAAAAAAATTCTGCACAATTGGGTAAAAAATCCCCACCCTCAAAAAGAGCTCATGTGCTGGTTGAAAATGCACCCCAGCTACAGGTAAGAAATGAGCTACTCATGGAAGGTCTGATCCTGCCATGTATGTGCATGAACATCAGACTGCTGTCAGGGAGCTGTCTGTTCTGAAAGTGTTCAGGTAAGGTTCTTCCTCAGTAATTGCTCTTTTCTGAATTACTGGCCCTTTAAAAACTAAATAGTAACAACCGATAGGGAAGAAATTTTGATGTACACTACACATATATGAAGGGATGTATATATGTATAAATGTACAGTATTTTAGTATTGCCTTCTATTTTGTAAGAAAAAACTGTTGGAAATGGTTTAGTGGGTCCTGCCTTGGGACAGGGAGACAGAGAAGCAGCTTCTCAGGGCCTTCTCCCAGCTCTGTGTTTCTGGAAGCACTGAACCTCAAAGTGGAGGAAACAATCTGCAGAGAGGCAGAAGGAGATGTGTTTTACAAATTGCAGCCTGATGAGCTCTTCAACAACATTAAACACCCACGGAGAATTTAACACAAATACTAAATGAAAAATCTTTTATGGCAGTAGTGAAAGCAAAGCCTTTGATACATATATATATAAAATAGATAAAATTCCATTAATTTTCAACTTGGGACAGACGTTTTATTTGAATTTACAGACATGCCAAATGGTAATTTTGGCTTCCAATCCTTGAGATGTGGCTGATCTATTATGGGTGATAACAGCATATGCTATGTTCTGAGTCAATTTCTATTATGTCATAAGAAGCAACACAGCTAGTAATAGAAGGCATTTTTGCATTAGCTAAAATAGCAAATGAGGTCCATAACACAGAAAATAGGTGGGTTCCAATAGTAGATTCAATATTTGAGATGGTTGTCAAATTCAATACTGAGTAAATAAGTCAACAAAAGCAAATCTCACATGAAAAATGAACATGGCATGTAGTACAGATTTTTTTCTTTCATGATGTCAAAGGGTTGCATATCTTGACAACTTTCTTTAGCTGGTTATGCCTGGGAGAATTGATGGAGACATTTGGCCTTTGTGGGTCTGTGTCCAAACTTGTATGTCCCGAGGAGGTAAGTGGCTGCTTGAGATGCTGTGGAGCAGGGGTGAACAGCCGAGAAACAGGAGCATCTGAGTGCAATTTGATGGAGCAGATGTTTCATCCCAGTACTCCACAGCTGCCTCAAGGCTTTATCTGGTGTCAGCCCTTTCCTAAATGAGTTTTCATAATGAATTTATCTGTTAATTGACACATGAAAATCTATGTTAATATAACATTAAGGACCTATCATAGATTTGCAAATGCCAGGAAATCAAAGGGGGAAAAAAAAAAGCTTAAGCTTGACTGTCACCAAGACTTACCTGCTATGTTCCATGGGGGAGGAATCACTGATGCAGAAATGCTTTACATGCTGCAGAGTTAAACATTGCCTTTTTTTTTTTTCCTTTTTGACAGCTGTGGGGGCAGAGGGAGTACCTCCAACACCTAATAAAAGGTTTTGGCAGTTGCTTATGAGTTTAGGTATTAGAACACTTTATGCGCTTTTACTTAGTGTCCAGACTTGTGGCTCTTGTGGCACCAGAGTTGTCCACAGCTGACCAGACCAAGCAGTGAGGCATTTCCCTTACCCCTTGCAGAAATACAGAGATAATTCTCATGGATTTTTCCAGTGTGTCCATTGTGTTGACAGCAGAGAGCTAACATATTGCTAGTCCTCGTTTCATGCATAAGATAGGGCAGCTCCTTCAATACAATAGCCCAGGTTCTGCCATATGAGTCGAGAAATCCAGAAACAACTTCCTTCTCAGGCTGACAAAATTCACGTCTACCATTTTACCTTCAGGGCAATAACCTTCCTAGTGGTGGGTGAGGATACCTTACAACAAAACTGTGCCAAAAAGAGTTTAAGCCTTAACTGGCCTGCCTGGCAAAAGGAGACACTGTATTTTAGTGCCTGGGGAAGTCATAGGAGTGAGGAACTTCAGGGTACCATTCCCTCTTCCCAGGACAATATATATATATTTAATGTTAAACCACCATTATGAAGATCAGATTCCAGGAACTTCTATCACCAGCTCATGCCGTCTGCTGTCCTTGCCCTTGTCACCAGTGAATCTTGTTGTCCTCTTTTCTATGCAGCCAGATAATGTCCACAGGAAGGAGAAAGCATAGAAGAGTTAAGGTACCTTCCTGACGTAAGTCCAGACTTGGGCACAGTAGATTTTGGCGATCTGGAAATACTCGGTTCAAGTTCTCAGACCACACCTTGATGCACACAGCCCAGGCAGGATGATGCCATTCTAAGCTGAGGACCATGTTAATAAAGACAGATTCAGCAGCTGTCCAAGCCCACATGGATGTCTCTCTCCTGATAAAAGGTGCAACAGTGTCTCTGCCTACCCTAATGCTTGGTTGCCCGGTGCTAAGTGGATCACAGCTGTCCTCTGTATAGTGCCTGCACATCTCCAGGGCAAGTGCATCTCAGTGCAGCTCCGAAGAGTACTGAGGGTGCTGAAGACTCTACTGCACTACCTGGTTCGGCCTTTCCCTGCACAGACAGAGTGGTGGCACACACCAAGGCACAGGGTACCATGTTCCCATGAAACTCAGCATTGCCCATAACTAACTATTGATTAGTCCTAATGGACTGGTTGTTCTAAAACTGTTATCCTAGCTTGGAATTAATCTTTTAACTGAAAGTGTTTCCCCTTTAACTTTCTTTCTTTTTGTTGCACACTTCTAGTCCTGTGCTAAATTTTCTTTGATGCACTGCATGAATGGAGCTGCCACTACTCCAGGTGGATCCTGGAGAAATATCTGAGTGGTGACAATGATGGAGAAATGACTGAAGTGCTTTGAGCACAGTGTTTGCAAGGGCTGCTCATAACATGGAGGTGGCAATACTTGGGGTACACCTGTTACTCCTTATGGACCACCTGTCTCACTGAAAAGGTATAGTCTGTGAGGCTGAAAAGAGGCAGATGTGAGCTTTTTTATACGTGTACTTCATGCTTACATGAATGAAACACCTATAAATGCTGCATTTTGTCTGAAAAAGTTGTCTGACTCCAGGAAAAAAAACCAAACAACTCTTATTGATATTAAGTAATTGAAATGCTGCTAAAACCACATTAACAGGAGCAATGGCAGTGTGGGGAAGTTATCTTTGTGTGAGACAAACTTCACTTCGGAAGAAAATGACCTTGTATGGTGATCAAGGGCCTGCCAATAGGAATTGGTTCAAATTTTTGTGGTCTGCCTCCCCTTCATCCAATACCTTCATGCAGCCTGACATCCCAGCTGCACCTTTGCTCTTCAGCTTTTTCATTCATGCACAATATCACAGTCTTGTTCCCTTGAGTCTTTTTCTCCTGTATAGCCTCTGCCCATATCCTGCTGTCCACACCAGCGCCCTTCTCCTCCCAGTCCCATGCATGACAGACTCACAGCCCACCAGCATCATAGCCCTGGTTTCCAGCTCTGCATCTGCAGCATCTCACTTGTGTTTTGATCAGTACTGCAGCCACTAGTGCTCTGCAGTCTGCAGAGCAGGTTGTCTCCTGCTAGGAGAGAGGCAGAAGGAAGGAGCAAAGCGAGCAGTCCCCAGGTCTGCAGAGCATCACGGGTCACCTACAAGTCACTGTCTCTGTTTCATGGGGTTGGGAACTGAAGACAAGAGGTATACTGGAGACCTATGAAATCGGGGCAACAGTGGAGCCAGGCCAGCACCAAACCTGAGCTGTGATCAGCAGATTTAAACACAATTTTATTACTAAAAATAAGATTAAAATGATCACAAATTGTAGATTGCAAAGGTAATATTCCAAAACATGTTTCAAATCTGGAAGCACTCCAGAACCAAAAAAGCGTATTTTTTTCCCTAACTGATAAGGATTGCTCTTGTTCTTTCAAAACGTATCTTCCTTTATGGAGGTATTCTGAATTAAGAATTTGGCAGTAGGAGCCAAGCTAAATCAGAAAGTAATGAAATTCCTGAAATTTAAAAACAGTCACAGAGAGAGAGAAGAGAAAAAGGAACTTGAAGCAAAATGCTGGGAGTTTTTGAAATTATTAATTTATCTTGGAGTATACTACTCTGATACTACTCTGGAGAATCAACTCACAATTTCAGTGACTGTTGCCTGTGAACTGAGAGAGACCTCCTTTCCTGATCCAATGAGCAGCAGCCATTTTTGACTATACTACCTGAGCCTACAAATGAGAGCAAATGTGCAAAAAGCACCTTCCCCAAAATCTTACAACTATTAGTTGCAAGTAACAATTAAGGGTGCAGATAATTTTGCCTCTCAAATGGAATATAAAACAATATGTCCAAATTAGTGAGATATATTTTGTGGTATTTAAGTGAATGTACAGGGTACAGATTAATTCAGCATTGTGGAGTTTTCAAGAGTTCCTAAGATTTTGTGCATTTTTAAACTACAACAGTATCACAATCAAAGCACAATGGGAATGAGAAATACTTATCATCAAGTCAGTCAGAGCAACAACATGAGCCACTTTCTTGGTTCTTAATTTTTAACCACCTGAATGTATCCAGCACAAAAGACCTCTTTATTGGAAAACACATGAGAAAAAAATTAACCAAGCAGCCATTTCTCTGCTTTTGCTTGTCATGCTCTCCAGAACTGCTGTGGAACTAGAGGATTCCCAGTAGGGAAGGAATTGCACTTCAAGTTACCTTTCAAGTTCCTGGTGAGAGCCGATCTTGGGCTTCTACAGGCCCATTCTGGGAATAAAAATAATGGCATTTTCTGTTATCTCACTCCAAATTGAGATAACTTGGAGGTTTCCTTGCTATTGTGTGAGTGCAATTGGGAAGAAAAGCTCTAGAAAATATCCTGTGTCATTAACATTAAGAGTATTTAGCTGTCTAGCATCTAGTAGTTGATGGCACTGTAAATTGTTTATACTTCTGCAAGCCACTGTAAATTTAAAAAAATGTAGAGGTTGCATTCCTTTTGGTAGAAGCAAATTCTTTCATAAATTACCAGGCTTGAAAAATTAAGCTGCTACTTTCAAGGCCAAATTTTTAAAGATATGTCAATCCATTTTTCATTAGTGTCATCACAGTTATTGGGAGGTGGTGGGAAGGTTTGCCCATCATTTCGTCTCTACTGGGATAAGCCACAGACTGTATATAAGTAGTGCCATCAGTATGTGCCAATTGGATATGAGGTGCACCATCTGTAGATGCAAATGACAATTAAAAAAAGACGTATTCAAATGACTGTGCATGCAAAGAGCCAATACTAGAGGAATTGGACCAAGATTTCTGTATTTCTTATAGAGGTAAAAATGTCTGTTATATGCCATACTCCTGTAAGAGCTGTGAAGAAATAAAACTTCTGAATGTAAGGCAATTTCTCTTTGTTCATTGTTAAGATTTAATACATTTTGAGGTTGAAGAAGGCAAAATATTTCATTACAAACTGGCTAGTACAGAATGTAAAAAAAAAACCCAAATAATGAGGGCATTTTCCTCCTTCTACATGCAAATTGTCTCATATTCAAATTTATTTAAGTATAAATTTATTCTTGCATATCTTAATACACAGAATTGAAAAAAGAAAAATAATTAAATGCATTTAAAACATATGGAAACATACAGATTATGTGATCTTTACTAAAAATCTATCTTAATGATGAATGCACCATTTATTATGCACTCTGGAACTGTGCTCCTTCATTTATTTATGAGTTTCTGTAGACAAAGAAAGTATCTTCCAAAAATAGGAATACCATATTTTCAAGGCATACTGTGTGTTTTATTTTTGAAACTAGTAAATGTCAAACAGTATTCATACGCAGTATTGACACATTAATGTTTTCATTCAACAGTGAAGATACCTTTCTTTGTTACATTATATATTTATGACACACAGAGCTGTCAAATAAATTATGTCAAAGCCAGACCTTGTGACACTTGAATCATAGAATCAGGGCAAATAACCTTTAAAATGAAAGACATATGACAAGAATTAGAAACATTTAATTTGCATAAATATAATGTTAACAGTCTTTTCCTTATTACATATTTTATGCCTAATTTTTAATTGCCATTATACTCATTCTTTAACATCAGTTTGCTCCCTAGTTTTTTCCTCATTGCTTCCTTTGTTTTGGAATGTGTGAAACAAATTCTGTAAGAAGCATATGATCAGATCACCATTTTAATATACTCTGGTTAGCAAATCTTTAAGTATTGATAAAAATTCTTCACTCACATGATGTACTATTAAAAATGTAGAACAAGTTCCTAAAAATAGCTAAAAATTCCTAAACACATCAAGCAAATATGTTATGTCATCTCTGATAACATTGGACCATCTCTAGAAAACAATCTTGTATTAAAGTTCTCCTCTGAAGTGCAGAATACACCAAATGAACAAAATTGAAGCACTGATTTGCAAAAGCTAGGTGACTCACACATACTGAATTTTGCAGTATAAAATCTGAGCATCTAAGTGTACACACAGGAATCAAAGTGAATGGTTAGATTTTCAGAATTGCTTGCTCAGAGTAGTAAATTCATTGGTTTCATTACTTGGAACCTCTTTGTAAATGAGAGACTTCCTCGAGCCTCTGCTGGCAGGTGCAGTATCTCTCTTGCACCTTTAGGAATCACTTAGGAGAGAGAGAGCTCCACACTTTGCTCTTATTGCTAACACTGCACAAGCTCACAGACATAACCACAGCTAGTAAAACTTTGCATTATTCTGAAAAGTCCCTAGGGATGTTCCAGTAAGTAAGGCTGAAGGTACAAAGATGAATGTCTGCCTCAGCAGGGCACAAATAACTAAGCCCCTTACTGTTCCTGACTGTAATTCACCTCCACTGGGATAGTGAGGCCAGAGCCTGCCCAGCCATAAGGACACACAGACTTGGTGCAGGCTCTTTGGTACAGGATGAGTTTGGTTCCCTTTGCCCTTCTGGATGAGAAGAATAAGTATGGCTTATTCTAATTATGATATTCTTCTATAATTATGGCATTTGGACTAGGTGATCACTGTTGGTTTCTTTCAAATGTTACTCTACTGTATTCTATTTTATTCCATTCCATTCTATTCCAGTGAAGCTAATTGTGATGTTTTGGGTTGGGCTTCCATATATTTACATAATAATTCTTTCTGAGCGCCAGAGGAAAGCCAGTGGCCAGTCTGCATAAAAAAGCATTGAGGGAAGGGTTAAAATTAATAGTGGGAATTGCCTCCAAAACTTAATCCAGTATTAGTGTTTCCTTAAATCTTCACCAAAGAATTAAGCAGTTGTTTGTTAGTTGACTCTGAGTGGCACAAACACACCAGCATCAGGGATTCGCAGAGAGCAACTCAGGGAGGACATGAAGCAACTCCCATGCCACCAGCAGAGTAGCCAGTGATCTGGTGATCCATGAGGTCTGATGGCATGGTATCCCGGCCTTTTGAAGACAGGCAATGCACAATAACATGTTTTAGGAAACATCAATAGCTCAGAAGGGTAGGTGGTGGAGAAATGGAAACTGAATCAGTAGTGAAGTCATTTGCAATTTGCTCTACTAAGTCAGTGGTAAAAAAAAATGACACTCCCTCACTCACTGCCCATAGTTCTGTAGAGCAGTTCTGGTTTGACAGAGCTTAAACTCAATACAGGTATTTTAGAAGAAATTGAAAGGGCAGCTACCTTCATATGTCCCTTAAACACTCTGTTCTGCTGAGAAACAACTATCTTGAGTGATGCCACTTGTCAGACAGGGAATATAATTAACTCAGAAATGGAAAGTTATTTAGACTTATTATATGCAGCAAAAGAGATTACAGAAATATTACAACTATCCCAAAGCCCAGTGTTGGAAGATTGGAACTAATGGGAGATAAATGTTCATCCCTAAAACAGCCATTTAGCTGGGCAAAAATTATTCCGATTGAAAGCAGTAAAAATTGGAAGCAATTTTCATAAGCACTACAAAATTGATCATTAAATGCAGAAGGTTTCATTAAAGGCTAATACTACATGGAATTTTAAAAGTATCTGTGTTGTTCCATTTACAAGATCATTCAGAACAAAAGTGAAAGTCTCCTGGTAGATGTTATCTTTGCTAAAGACCCTATTTTTGACAATTTCGTTAATCAACTTATCTGTAAATTTTCAGAAAAAACATTTAGCTGACAAAGAACAAATGCTGAACCTAGTAGAAAAGATACCATTTATTCATTTATTCAGTTTGCAGTTAAGTAGAAATCTCCGTTCAGCTGTGACATAAAATTGATGCTTCTATGATTAAAGTACATTGTAAATAGTTTCTAAAGTGTTAATAAATTACGAAAACTGTTTGAGGAAATTATTAATCAAATGTTATAGCCTGTTACTGAGTCCAGTGATGTAATGAGCCATTTGCAATCAACTACAGCATCTGAAATTAATGTGCTTGAGACGGTACACAGAATTTATTTCTCCTGTGTATAATGAGTTTCTCACAGTTACTTATCAACCTTTTGCATAGTATTTACCAAAGCAGTCTCAGAAGAACTTGTACAGAACATTTCTGGTTATCTGTGGTACAAAGTAGAGAATAACTACAAGAGTCACTCATAACTGAAAGGGCAAAAAAACCCACGGCTTTCTCCCATTATCATCTAGTAGTGTGGAGTTACCGAGACTTGAGGAAAAGCTTATCAATTTCTTAACTATGTAGAGATGCAAAAGTCACTCCATGAGCCACCTCATCTCCTGCAGGCAGCAGCTTTGGGCAGAGCACACAGATGTAATTGCTGCTGAAAACAGAATGCTTAGCACTAGATTTTGCCTATATGTGTCAGCTGCACAAAGCATCCTTGTACTTCCCTCCTCTCTGTAGTGCTAAGATGGCCATTATGGCTGTGCCATATTAATTTACCTTTAGCTTCCATAGATTTTTTAAGTTTATGAAAAAAAATCCTACTTTCTCATCTTTCTCATTTGTTGATTCCTTTTTGCTCAACTCACATTTTACTGCTGGTGTTCACATAAGGGAACAAAGGCAAGAGAAAAGAGTCATACATAGAATTGTAGAATAACCTGGGTTGGAAAGGACCTTAAAGATCATCTGGTTCCAACACCCTGCCGTGTGCAGGGACACCTTCCACTAGAACAAGTTGCTAAAAGCTCCATCCAACCTCGCCTTGAACAATTCCGGAGTTAGGGCATCCATAACTTCTCTGAGCAACCTGTTCCAGTGCCTCACCATTGTCACAGTAAAGAATTTTTTCTAATATCTAATCTAAACCTACACTCTTTCAGTTTGAAGCCATTCCCTCTTGTCCTATCTCTACATGCTCTTGTAAATAGTATCTCTCCATGTTTCTTGTAGGCTCCCTTCAGGTACTGGAAGGCCTCAATATGTTGCCATATAACATGGTATCGATGTGATAATATAATCTAACACGATTGCTGAAAACTCATAAATACAAACCAAATACTCAACTTGTGAATTCCTCCACCCACTTTGTGTGCTCACACACAGTACTGCACATCAGGATTGTGGCTGAAATGTGGCCCACACCTTATGTGTCCCTACAATCACCTCTCAGCTACCTCAGCTACAGAATACCTGTGGCTTTGAAAATGTAGCAAACCATAATAGCAGAAGACAACTAATAGAGGGGAAGCAATCCAGGGTTCTTAGTGAACATGCATCTGCCTTCTCTGCATATACTTGCAAGTTCTCCCATTGATCTGGGCAGGCATTAAAAAGCAGACAAAGCCAAAGTAAAAAAAGTGGAAGCATATGATAGCTGTGATATGATGCTGTTACTGCAAATGGCTGGCCTGAACAGAGGAGAGAGTAAGTAAAGCCATTAGAAACAGTATGCATTGGTATATGCCTTCCTGTGGATACTGTATCAATTATAGCATGCTCTTTTAAAGATTCATAATGTCTCTATTCCATACACAAAACTACAAATGCTTATTCCAACTAATGTTACAATAGAAGATATCTAAAAGAATACACCTAACTGGTAAACACAGTTAATACCTCGTGTCTGCTTTCTAATAATTTTTATCTAAATGTATATAAAAATATTATATAAAACCACTGTAGAGCAATTGCATGAACATTCTCTGGGTGATTGCATCTGAAAGATTTTCTTTTTGAAAGGCAGATCTGTCATTACTGAATGTGCTAAATATACATGGCATATAAAAGATCGTCTATGAGACCCAGTGGAGAAAAAAGTTAAGAAGGCATGATGTAGTTCATTTTGAATATGAGCAGATGAAACTAGTGATGCTCAATGGGTTGGCATCACACTTCACTCTGTTCACTGAACTTGCTGTAATTCTAAATTGAGAGAAACAGAAAAAAAAAGTATTATAATGTTTTCTTAGAATATAATATAAAATTAGGAGATGAAGCTTGAAAATGCCACCATTATAAAAACTAATATTTCAAAAAGTTATTTATTATTAACTGCATAAAGTAATAGTCAAGTTTCTTATCAATTTATAAACGTAAAAATGAGAATGACACAACATTTTCATTGGAGGATGTAGATAAGAACATCTTTGCATTTCTGAACAGCATCAGAGATGAAAGTTAACCACAAAGCCCTCTTGCCTCTACCTTTCTGACAGTGAAAGACTGTTGTATGGGGAAGCTGAAATGTAAATCAGAACAAATCACTTTCTGTTAGTCTCCAGCCCCTTCCTCATATTTTTTCTATCCTATTCTGCCTGTTCTGTCCTGTTAACACTCAAAAGTCCTACTGGCCTCAGCAGCTTAAAAAGGTGCAGGAGGAGTACATAGACTGGTAGGTACAGTGTGGTGCTGCTATTGCCATCACCCTGCCTTGTCACTCTTGTCCACCTTATCTTCAGGTGTTAAACACAATGAACACATAAAAATCCCTGAAGCATGTACTACAAATACTCTGAAGAAGAAGCATCAGCAGTATATATATACACTGTTCATAATTATGTTTAAAATTTGAGACTGCATGCAAGCCTTTCAGACTAAACTGCTGAGCCATTATACAGAGGTTTGATTTGCCTAGCAGCTCTGGTAGAAACAAGCAATCAGTTCCTAAAAAAGTGGACTTTGAGTTTTAGGTACCGCTTTTCATTATGAACGTTTGTCCTGGTCTATCCATGTCCCATTTCCATAAAATGGGAATGCTAGTACATAACTATCTTACAAGAATGTTAGGAAAGTTAATTAATATCAATAAAAAATGCAGACATTTTATAACACAACAATCATTCTAATTCATCTAATCAGACCCAGACAAAATATACAATAGCCAACCCCGTTATTTTTGCCCCGCAGTTACCATTTCAGGAAATTATTTTTTGTAGGACAACATAATGAAAAATGTTGAAAAGCTCTGAAGAGAACATGTTTTTCTGGTCAATTCACTAGACCAGCTGTGCCAACTCACCTTAATCTGGATAAATCAATGGAAAGTGTTTTTGTCCATAGGCAACTCTGATTTAATTGGTAAAATACAAAGTGAAGAAAAAAAGACAACCAACCAAACCACAGACGATGATGAGTTTAACGTCTCTTGGAGAGGGCTCTGAGCCAAACTCTAGCCATGTATGAATCATAAATAAAACTACAGGAAAGCACACTGCTTGTAATGCATGCTCACTTACACTGGCATGACAGTGGAAAAGGATCACATAGTTCAAGAAGAAATGTTTACAATCTTTTTAAAAAAGAATGCAAGTATAATTGAGCAAGTAAATAGATGCTCAAGCCTCCCTTCTCCCTCTAGCTCTTTCTTCCCCTCTTTCCACCAGTGAGCCAACAGAGCATGCTACAGTGCAGGGCAGAGACAAGATTTCTGTCTCAAACCAAACTTGCTGGGAATCCAGAAGCATTTCAGTCAGACCAGTGCGGTGCTGGTCTGGTGTGAAGCAGCTTCAAGCACCCCAGGCTGAGAAACAGAAGTGTAGTTTCAGTAATGCAGAGCTGGCTGTGAGTGAATTTGTTTCACCGAGAGACTGTGTTAGGTGTTTCCAGATGACATAAATCTTTCCAGTGGAGAATGAGCCCAGATTAAAGCACCACAACACAGTGCCTCTGGATCTACCATAGAAGATCAAGAAGTTGATGCAAAAAGAGACAGGGTAATGGGAAGAGAGTGCTAGCAGCAAAAAAAATGGAAAACTGCATTCCTGAGGCTGAGGACCAGTTTTAGAGTGCAGACAGATAAAAGATTTCTACACGATGGATTCATTGGGTAAATAAGACTTTCCCAGACTTTAACAAATTGCTGTGAGCATCCAAGAAGCCCTCCAGGCTTCACCTACTCCTGCTTATAAGTCTTACCCTGTGAATATGAATGGCCTCAATTGCTGAAGAAATAGATTCAAAAAATACTGGATTGTCAGATTCAAGATTTCCACCGTACTGCATTGCTTTCATCAAGGAAGCTGCAATAAAACAAACACATGAACACTGAGAAGGTAGTGAGGATATATAAACCATCATGTTAAAATTTTTACTCTGATACTTGCCTTTGCAGTGTGCTAGCAACACATCGATGTATCTGTTTTTACAGTCCACGTAAATCTATATGTTTGAAAACAAGAAATTTTAAAAAAAAAAAAAAAAAACAAAAAACCAACCATGTTTTAAGTACCAACAGAAAATAAAATACACAGAAATTCCTGCCTACCCATATTCAAGGTAGACAGAGCCCGGAGTGCTGCTGCAGCAGCTGTACTGCCAGCAGCCACCAGAGTGAGCCCTTCTATAATGCAAACATTACCAAGCCACATTTATTTCCTACCACCTCTTCGCAGTACTTTACAGCTCTGCTGAGAAGTAAAACTGAATGTGATTAACAATTTTGCATTTTCTTACTGTAATTTTTAGGGGTATTATTTCCAGTTCTCTTTTTTCAACGTGTTTTCCCATGTCCTTACCATATGCTTACTACCAGTCCACATAGACAGGAATCAGACCTAGAAAACTGAGACTTTTATCAAAAAAGCACCATAACTATCATGCTACATTCAGAACTAAGTTGTTCTTTATTCTCTCTTTGAAACTGGTCAACTCCACAGAGAGAAAATATTAATAAGATAGAAAGCTAAAGAAAAAAAAAAAAAGTGAAAATATCTCCAAAACCAGAGTAGGGCATTTTTCTGCCAAATGGGGAATATCCAAAGCAGTTCCTGCATCAAAAAAAATTTAAATAATCCGTATGAAGTAGAAAAATTCTGAGAGAAGAGATTCAGTGAGGACCCTATCAGAATACTCTATTTTTAAAAATAAACCAAAAACCTTACTCAGTTCAAAAATCATCCATCTCTGGCATCAGTGATGATATTTTGGGAAGGAGTGTAACAACAAGGACATATTGAGTGTGGTCCTCTCTGAGCAACTTGGTTTTGGACCAACCATTTATCCACAGGCTGCACTACCAACCTGTGCTCTTCATAGCCCACACCAGACTTACCTCTCAAAAATTTGTCAAACACTTCTTTAAAGTAATTTGTAATTTGGAGGTCTCTAAGACCTTTTGGAAATCATAATTTTTAAAATTAATACTATATTGAATGCCCTATATTTCTAAGGGATAGCTAATAAAGAGTCACTCCCACTAACCTTATTTTTCCAGTTTTCTTTTTCATTATATCCATGCCAATATGCGTAGTTCTAATTTAAACTCTTTTAAGACAACACTTACTTCACTGTGTAATCACTGCGGTAAATTGAGAAAATTGTTAGGGCAAGAAAAACCTGGGCTAAGACCCAAGTTTGAATCTAGTCCTTTATCTTTCTCACAAAAATTATGCAAACCAAACCTTCCATACCCACTTAACTCTGTAGTCACTACACAACTTTTAAACTCCAGATCTGATGGAAGTGTAAGAAATAGCTTTTGAACATAATATTTATCCACTCTATAGAACTGCTTATTATGCAGAACCATAGACTCATAGAATTGTTTAGGTTGGAAAGGACCTTTAAGGTCATCGAGTCCAAGCCTTAACTTGGCATTGCCAAGTCCACCACTATCCATGTCTTTCCAGCCACTCTTCCCCCAGCCTGTAGCACTGCACAGGGTTGGTGTGACACAAGAGCAGGACCTGGCACTTTGCCTTGCTGAATTTCTTACCGTCTGCCTCAGCCCATCAATCCAGCCTGTCCAGATCCCTCTGCAGAGCCTTCCTGCCCTCCAGCAGATCAACAGTCCCACCCAGCTTGGTCTCATCTGAAAACTGACTGAAGGTACACACTCAATCCCCTTGTCCAAATCATCAACAAGGATATTAAAGAGGACTGGCCCCAGGGGAACACCAAGTGAGGCCAGCTGCCACCTGGATTTAGTTCCATTCACCCCAATAACCAGTGATTACTGGGTTTAGTCTTCTGGGAGCATCTTGGAACTCCTGCAATGCCTGAACCCAGTCTGCAAGATATGTTGCCCATGGGAGAAAGGTTGGAGATCTACTTTCTGCTAAGCCAGAGGTCAAAAGATGAACACACAGATAAAAGCACAGAATTAAAGCTGAAACTTTAAAGCAGTAAATTTACACGTGTCCCTACAACTGACACGGCAGGGTCAAATATGACCTAAACAAACTTAAAAAAAAAAAAAAGGAGAAGTTCTGAAGCTCATCTTCATTACATGCAGATGTATACATTTGCACTGTTACCCAAAATATTTAGAAATATTTTAATGTAATTTTATATATATACACAGTACAATTTAATACCAAATCTGTGCTTATATTTTCTATGGGTGAAATATTTATCCACTGATACAGGTGAAGTGACTAGTAGTTGGCCCCAGTAACTCATATGTGTAATTATAACATATACAGAATGTTTCTGTCATGAATACCTGAAGAAGCACTGAGACTCCAGTGTAGTCAAAAAAATTCAGTCCACTGCAGTCTAATATCAAAACACGTCGCTCACTGTGACATGACTGCACCGACTCGCCTAAACATTTGATAAATGAAAAACTTTAATTAAAAGGAGAATACTTAAGAAATGGGTATAAGAATGATGATAGCGCAACAAAATAAGCCCAAACTATCACAGTAAAACTTTTACTGTTATGTGCTAGGGTATCAGGGAAGAAAATACCACATTTTAGAAGCTCAAGTGAAGAACATGTAGGGCAATGGAAAGAAGTGATGACAGACAGAACATACTAATGAGATGTTTTAGGCAGCAATAGTGTCTCAAGAATTAGACAATTGTTTCTTCAAATTTGAATTTCTCAATGAGTCAGCTTGGCTTCTTTGGAAGATTTTTCATGGGATACACAGAAAATATATCTCTTTGTTTTAAGTCCTGATATGACATTGATTTCCATAGTACTTAAACACCTGCCTATGGCTTAACTTAATATTCACACCCATAAGGAAGACATATATGTAAAGTGGAGCATTTCATTTTTCTAAGGTTTTACAATGCTGGTTTTTGTTTGGTTAATTTTTTAATACACTCTGACATATTGATGCTGGAGAAGAAAATTGTGTTGGTAAGATTTGCAAACGTCTTATTCTTCAACCTCAAGCCATCTTTTGTTTAGTTGAAACATACTCTGCTCTAAATGCATCCTGAACTAGCACATAGATAAATGATCCCTGGCATTCATAAAGGAAAAACTAGAAAATAATGCACACTTATTTACATTTTCTGAGCAAATGTTTGTTATCATAATGCATGCAACTGAAAAAAAAAGAAAAGAAAAATATGAAGGAAAGGAATTCTGATTGTAAAGACGAGTTAAGCTAAATGGCTTTGGCAGAGCAGAGGTAAAGATTTTAAACTATTGAGGGGACTTGGAATTTCCCCATTATGCAAATTTATAATGGTGGTAATTCCTTTCTGACAGTAGTCTGAAAGCCAAAGACTTTTGGACTTGCATCTCCAGACATTTACTCTCTTTGTACTGTCCAACACACATGAATAGATACATACAAACAAAAATATAGAATTTTAAGGGGAATCTCCTGCCTGAAATTACTGTCATAGAAACCTAGAAAGGGTTCATGTGATCTCCCAGGCTCAGTGTAATAATTCCCTGCTGCATCCTGAATTGCAGTAGAGGATGCCTGGCCTCTAAATGAGGGGGTAGGCAAAGACCTGCAACCTCTTTGTATCAGTGGCATGAGCAAGAGCAGTTGTGTCATTTGGTGCTGATACAGACAGTATTCCCCAAAGGGAGAAAGGAAAGATTCTGACAAAGGCATAAATTTCCATGCTTTCCTGGACAACTGCCATAAGGCTTAAGGATTGTGTCCTCATGCTCCCCTCCTTCTTGAAAATGTAAGTTCCACATTTTGCTTTTCTCTTTATAGGGATTTTTCTTTTTTCTCTCTGTTTGTTGTTTTAAAGACCCCATGAAGAATCACCATAGACTGGTTGATCCAAGTAAACAGCACTTCAGTCCTCAAGGCAGGACTTAGGCTCTCAGAAAAGAGGTCTTGTGTCTTCTGTCACTTTTTGTAATATGAGAAACCAGTTCATCTTCAAGATGACTGAAATATGTACTGGTAAGACCTTCTCAGACATAGTATTTTACAATATAGTCAATAAAATACAATATAATCTTCAGTAGCCATTTTCGTAGGTTGCTATGCTACAGCAAAGCACTCTATCACCCCCAAGAAAACTAAATTGTAGTTTCATAAAAATGTCCTGAGTCTAGTTAACAAACACGAACAATCAGACAACAACCTCCAAATCAGATTTTCTACTGTGGCCTTAATGCTTATAAGTGCTTTAAATAAACACTGTTTTAATTCTAGCCACAATGAAGTCGTCAGTATAAAGTGTCTACTGCAAAAGGTTGCTGCAGCTCTCCCATGGGAATGTATGCGCTCTGATTTCGTTTAAATGTTACAAAATGTGAAAAGAGTGGAGTTATCCACCTTAATTGAAAAAAAAACCTCTAGGGTTTTTTATTATATGTTGTATTGATATACTGTATAATATTGGTGGTTATGGCATCACTGAAAATTGAGTTGGCATTTTCTGAGGTTTTGTGTTATGTGGCTTTAAAGATCACAAAGATTTGGCATGATTCTAATCTTACTTTAACTTTTTCATACTAATTGTGAACGCCAAAAATACCCAAGACCAGAGCTTAGCAAAACAGTCTCTTCAGCCTGGTCTGAGGATGAGTCCAGGCAACAACACGGGAAGTGTTTCCCCCACTACGTACATGTCTCTTTACACACACCGTCATTCCAGTGCAACAAGCAGGGACAGAATCAGCAAATGGTTTGGGTTGGAAGGGACCTTAAAGACCATCTAGTTCCAACCCCCCTGTGATGGGCCATAAGGCGCCCACGAACCTTCCACTCCTGTAGAAAAGGCATTTTTTGTGGGGTTCCCTGCTTTTGAAATCTTAAAATGTCAGTCTAAAACAGAATGAAAACCAGGACTTGTTAGGCCAAGGTTAACATAGTTTAAGATAGTTTAGCAATCATGCTTCATTGAATGTTTGGTCTAACTGAAAATATTTGTTTCCATAAAACTTGTGTGCACCTAGAAATATATAGAAAAATGTGGAGCCGTTTTTTGCACACTTACATTCATTTTGGTTTTAATATGATTTGTAGATATAAACTCACCATGACAACTTCCATTGGAAAATGAACAGAGCAATGTGTTCTGCTCACACTGAAATAAAAGCAACAAATGATTTACATACCAAGGAAAACTAGCCCATTGCACAGTAACAAGAGAAAATCAATGCAATACATAAGAATTCTGTTTCTCAGTATCAAAGTTAACTCATTCTCTCCAAAATCATGTGCTATGCAACAGGCTGTTGGATGTATAATATTTTCTGGTATAACTTTAGAAGAATACAGAGGCACCCTCTCAAACTGATATTTTGCACTTCATTTCAAACATGACGCAACCTCTGTCATGTTTGGATTCACTAGAAAGCATATTTTGGATATAGTGCTTTTGTGGTTAAGAAGTGGTCAAAAGATGGGAGAGATGTTCTTGAAAAGAAAAATTCTAGGCAGTGATTTTATAAGATTAACTTTTGATTAATTTTCTACTTGCTGCAATCTCATCTGCTACACTAATATTTTAGTAAGAACATTTTTGACGTGTAAATTTATTTAAAAATTACATTTATCTGGAGAATTTTTATAATAATTATTTCAACATGCAAGTTCTCAGTAGAAACATGAATTAAAACCAGAAACAAAGCACAGAAAAAAAAATTGAAACTGCATTTTTTTCACACCCATTATGTGCTACAGAAAGACATTTATTAAACAAAAGAAAAATTTAAAAAGAAGCACGGTATTTCAGGCAGCTGTACTGCTGAGTACCTTACAGAAGAGACAAAGGATAAAATCTGCCTTATAAGTAATGTATAAATTAACTTATTAAATTAACTTCTTGAATTGACTCTAATTAATTCCATGCAAATCCTAAGTAATTTCTCTCTGTTTGGAGGTTTTTTATCATACTAATCCAAATCACTCAGCCTAGTAAAACCAAGGGAAAAAAGCATCACATTTTCTGAGCTGAATTTCCACCCATCCACGTGCATATGACTAGCACAACTCTTTGTCAAGGGACAGCAGAGGTAGTAGACACATGTTGCTGTCTTAACAACCCATCTAAGGCATGGCTGTGATTTTCTCAGCCCAGTTTGCCAAACTGGATGAAATTGTCTACAGTAAGCATTGTATAGTATTGGAACGTCTTCACGGTACTGAAAGAAAAATGATAATTTATTTTTTGCCTTTTAGGAAGTGTTGCAGGAAGTTGCAGTAGTTATGTGCCGATAAACTTGGAAAATACTATGCTTATGGGAATATTCTCCAAAAAAGTGTTATATGTAATTTGTATGCTGTTTATTTTTCTAATACAATCAGTGCAAAAGAGGAAAAAGAAACAGTACTTTTGAAAAAAAACATAGCCACTTTCTTCCTAATTCTCCCAAAATTACTTATAGTTCAAAATGAAGCATCCATCTCTCATGGCCTTATTTTCAGAAAAAAAGAAAATCACATTTTATTCAAGCATATTTGTTGAAATATGAAAGCTACTCATTGTCTAAATCCCAGTCTTACATTAGCTGAGGTTATGTAAGTTCTTGCAGAAATTTTGGAGTTTTGGGTCAGTGCTTTAATGTATCTTACAGGATCACAAGCAGAAATAGTAGAGATACTGTTTTCAAGTAATACTATGAGATTAGTCCATATTGAATCTGATTAAGATTAGGATTAGCTTTATTCTAAATGAATCATTTCTAATGTTACTTTTTTATACTTGTTTCAGTATCTGATTGCATTCTCTAAGAAATGCAAGGAGAGCAAACACAATCTTCAACCCAATCATGGTGATTACTGAAGCATAAAGCACATCCCACCTCATTTACAATATCACATACCTGGCTGCTCATGCCATCCTTCTGGATTATCTTTAACAGGTCAGCATGAAATTTTCTGGCATTCAAAAAGACTAACGGGCTGTTGACTGAAACTATTTTTACCTGTTTTAATGATTCCTGTGGAATGAAATAAACATAATGCTGAAAAGGTCATCTTGGATTTGGAGACCGAACCCCAGACTAATTTCTCTAAAAAGCCTAAAAATACCTGTAAATTAACCCAGGAGGAGCTTTGGATTGTGAGACTAATTTAACAGATAATTCTATTGATCAGTCTTCCCACATAAATTAAGAATGGAAGTATAAGTAATATATAATGAAAATTTTCTATCATTTTAGTTAGCATGAGAAAAAGCATGCATGTTATAAAGCATAATACTAAGAACTATGAGCTAACAATTATAATAGCACTATTTCAGTTGATGTGATCCTCAAGCATAGACAAGGTAACATTTGCAGACAGGTAGTATATTTTATTAGACAAACACGTCTTGAAATAAGTACACAAGGATTTAGGGCAAACACTGCAGGTGATTTGGGGAAAGTTGGCAATATTCATCTTGGTCATCTGAAGATGACCTTAGTACAGATAGTTCTCTATGAAAATACTTGGTGGATCCAGATCAACCTTGAGTGACACATTTAAAGCTTTACCAGCAAATATCTGCAACCAACACAATAATCTACATGAGAACTATCAGTTGCCCTTGATCCTGTCTCTGCATTTCACTGAATAAGCTACAAGCAGCTTACCAGTACCTTCAGTCAGACTGTGTAGCTCAAAACACAAGTGTTACACAGCAGAACAATTTTGAAAGGACACCAGATAATGTTCAGAAACCCCCAGGTACAAGTGGGAGACATTTTGCTCAAAACAAGGGCTGTTTCTCTCACTCTCAAGGTGTACTTATAAAACACCTTCAAAAGCCAGTAAGAAAATTAGTATTTATATATAAATATATTGGACAGCAGGAAGACATGCTTAAATCCTGGTTTTGTAGGAGGTAGAATTAAGGTAATTCTACTGAACTCCCGATTTTCCACAGGTTGTGTGACAATGGAAGTAAAAATCAAGAATTTGCAAGAGAAAATAGGTCAAAAAAGTCTCTCTTCTTCCTAACAAAAGTCATGTAACAAGGTCACAGTCAAACACAAGTAAGTGGAGCTGGCACAGACCATTTTTTAAGTAGTATTGCTTGGGATTGCATTGAAGATATGCAGTTTTCCCAACAGACTTTCAAGCAAAACAAGAATGGAAATCTTCACCACAAACCACCTAAACTATCTCCTTATTGTAGACTGCTGTTCAGACTTCTGGGAATGAGATGACCTATCAGACACCACCACAGTGACCATCAAATAAAGGAAACATTTCAAACATCCCAAACTGAGGCAAAGAACCCCAGAGTACGCATAGAGACTTTGCGCAATTTACCTATGAGTGTGATTGTGGTAAATACCACATCACTGACATGCCAGTCAGACAAGTGGCAAAGCTCAACTGGCTGTTAAAATGTCTCTGTTTATATGGAATAAAGCTCTAAAGGGCAAAACAGAGGACAGTATATGCTTGAACAGAGAAATACTCTGACATCCCACAAATTCCCATAAAAACTATGTTATACACAGCTTGGTGTGGAGACAAGTGGACACCAGTGCCATAGCAGCACTGGCAAAGTAGAAGATAAAAACTAAGAAAAAAAAGGAAGACTGATGTGCAAAGATCAAATCCAGTGATGATCAAGCTTCCAAAAGTACAAGGTACAGAACTTGAAAGGGTCAAACCATAAGGCCAGATCAAACAGATAGCAGTCTTAGGTATAATTTTTTCATCCAGAATGGACAAGGCCAATTGTGCCTAAAATTGACCAGCCAGTTATTCCTGGGTCTGGTTTGATTCTTTGTTAACAAGAACTGCTCAGAGAAAAATGAACTTCCTCTTTGTTGAGTCCTTGCAAAGAAAGTAGGAAATTTATCTCACGTGTCAGTCCCTGCCAACACTTAGAAGGCCCCAGGCGATTGCCCTGCACACTCGGCACAGCACTGGCTCTGCTTGGGTACGAGTTCAGTGCCAGTGAATGCCTGGGATGAAATGTGTTTCACATAAGCTTCTAAACACCCTTTGATTTTTTTTCCACATTAAAGTGTCTTTTCTCTTATTGATGAAATAACCCCTATAAATTCACAGACCTTAATGGCAGGGTAGATCATTAAGCTTGCATATTTTCATGTTTAAATGTCCTGTTGTTTATGTCTAATCTGTTACTTACCAGGGAAACTTGGACCAGTCTAACATTCATACATTAAAAATTACCCTAAATGCCTGCTGCAACCCAGTGACTAAATTCAATTAAAGGCATATTTTCCTTCTTTGTTTTGTGTAATAAGCTCTTGAGCAATTTTCTTCTTTAACATAATGTTATTTTCCCCACTGTCTGCAGACACTAGTTTGTTATTACTAGGTTACTGGCGTTAATCTTACTGAATAAGGGGGAAAAAAATAGCAGGGGAGCAGATAGCTTAAAAAAAAAAAAAAATGTATAGGCATTTTTACAAAGTGCTTCATGATATGAACCGATATGAAAAATAGCAGGCAAATCAAATTTTGGTTACCCATCTCTGACAAAGTTACTCCAACATTTTTATTAAGAATGAAAAGTGATATAATAATTGACAGCTGGGCCAGCCTCAACAACAGTGTTTTTAATTCACATTTCAGAGTCCTCCCCATTCTTATGTACCTTTCACATTCCAACATTGCTCAGCATGCCAAAACAGTAAATGCCCTTGAGCCCTTGGAAGTTCAGATTTTGAGCCCAAGTTAGCTCTGATGGAAGACATTTGCCAGAAATAATAAATTCCTTAAAGAAGAGCTGCTTAATGGTGAAGCAATAACTGCTGAGCATGTGGCTTACTGATACATAAGATCTTTCATAAGCGCTAGGAAAGGAAAAAGGACGTAAGAGAAACTGCCACGGTGGAGAAGGCAGGATGTCCCAGTGATGGGGCTCTGTGCTCAAAGGACACATGGTTCTACTTCTCTCTTGGCTGCTGAGCTACCATTTCATCTTGGAGGTGGGAGTTCACCTCTGTGGGTCATTACCCTTCTCTTCTTGCCATAGACCTTAGCAAAAGCGACTTTGATGATAATTGCAATGAAAACAACCAAAAGAATCTGAGTGGTTGCTTTAGGTTTGTTAAGAAGCCAAATTTTAAAGGCACAGTCTTCGGGAGAGATTCTTCCATCCATTTTTCATGTGCAAAGGGTGATGAGATGTGTGAAGCAGTCTGTGACAACTTTGTGGTGCTGCCCCTCTTTGCCCAGCCATATGGTGTCCTCTGAAACAGTCTGGTCAGGAGGGGTTGGTGGCAGAAATGGTCTCAGAAAAGAGATTGGGGATGATGAGAATACCAGAGGACTTTTAGGAAATATGATAAGAATATGGAGACTGCTATTGTCTGCTCAGATTGCCCTTGCCATTCCTGGCAAGATAGTTCCTTAAATTTAGGAATTAGGAAACTTTTAGAAAGAGCAATTCGTAACTAAAAATGACAAATAAACTAAGGTGGATAGATCTAAGCGGACTTGCCTAACTTCACTTTGCAGACAAGCAGCAGGACCTTGAAAATATTCCAGTTTCTGATGGGCAACTAGTTTTGTTTTTATTATATTATACTGGCTTTAGATTTCAAGTGGTCATATCATAAACACATTCCCTTGATTCCCTGATTACAATCTGGTAACTAACTAGAGAAAGCAAACAAATCTGAATTAGTGAAACACACACACACAAAAAAGGTTAAAAAAAATTAACTTACACTATTATCTTCTGCCTTGTATTTATATTCCACCTCTTTCATATTTTTCAAATTGAGTGTCTTTGCTCTGTAATCAATACATAGAGAAAAATCTGTACAGTAAATCATTAGAAGCCTTGAACAGAAACAAAAAGACACACACCCCAAACTACAGCATAGCAGTTTAAAGGTCTGACAAAGCAATCTGCATATTTTTGTGATTACAGACCTTATCTTTTCTGATAACCATCCACTTAAAGAGTAAAAATTTTAGAATTATATCATTTTGAAAATATGAATAATGAAATTCTCTGGTGAAGAAAATCTTAATTTTCATTAGCTGGCAAGAGAGCTATTTTCAAGTCAAGGTAGCTCATATATAACCTATAGCTTCAAAAGTTAAGAAGTTTAATATTTTTTAACTGCAAAATCATATTGTAATGAAAGGGAAAATAAATATGTAGAATAGCTGTGGGTCATGAAAAATAAAGATATTTTATTTGTCATTGAAATGGACACGTCTTTAAGAAGCAGAACATTGCACTCTAGCCATCAAAATGGGGGACTTACTGGAAAGGGCCAGTATTCCTGTGCTCTCTACACAGTGAAAAGAGAAAGTTGCCTTGGAAAGGGCGCTCAGCGTAGGATCTTTCGATTTAATGCATCCTTTGCAGGAACACATTTAACTGCAGAAGACTGTGAAACTAGCTAGCCTGCGAGACAGATGCACGAATATACAAGGAGTATTTGCAGGTATTGGGGCCAGATAAACAAGCCTTTCAAATATCAGCTGTTCTCTCATCTTTGCATAAATGGAGCTGTGGCTGCTGCTGGTTTTAATACATTCTGATACATAATATTTACCACATCCAATGGTCTGTCATCTGAACAGAAATTTTACAATAAATAATCCATGGTATTTTCCTTGCTTCACTCCTGCTAACGCTTTTGCTCATGACTGTATGGCTTACTACAGGTTATCTTGTTAACCCTATCTGTGCCATACCAGTTTTAAGGCTGCTACCTTGTTCAATGCGTTTAGATGGCATGGACAAGTGTGTGCAGCTTCACTGAAGAGCAGAGAGATCACTGGAAAGAGTCTTATTTACATTAATTAGTGCAGGTTCAGACTGAGGTCTCCACTAGATCAGGTTCTTTTGTGTTAGATATCCATCCCTTTCTGCTGTTGGAGAACCTCTAACATCCAGGCTCAGGGTAAAAACAACATGGAAACTTGCCTTTTGTTTTACTACCAGAATATATCAAAATTTTAGTTTGCTGAGTAGCACAATGTTATCACAAAGGTACTGATAGTTTCTGCTTGAATCAATCTCCCATCATTTTTAGCTGCCTTGAAATTTTGAACTATTTTCATGCTGGTTCTGCAACTTATTCTGTGAGAACAGAGCTGTGCACAAATGTCTAACACCATTAACTTTAACAAGCATTTAATCGAGCTGTCTATATTGTGCTTAATTTCAGTGGGATTCAATGATCATGCAAACAACTGCATGCAAGCAGCAAGTAATTTCCAGGACTGGTGAGCTGTGAATTATTTCTGTAGCACAAATCAATCATGAACTTCAGCTATATTTCCCTTTACTCATGATCCAAAGTAGCAACTGTAATATATTAAAAAAAAAAAAAGAAGAATTTCTGATTGCTCTAGTTTATTTATCCTGACTTTTCTAATTGATACACAGAACTTACACTTTTTGTTAGACATTAGAATAGCTGTACAGTTATGTTTCATTAATCTATATTAGCAGTGCAATTGTCAACTACCAACTCCTGTGCAACATAGTACCTAGGGGTTTATAAAGGCTCTTAGTTACTAAAGCTTCCCAGACATACTTTCTCCTTAAGGAGCAAATAAATATCTAATGGAAAAAAATATTATTAATCTTCCTGTTGATTTTATGCTACCTTCACATAATTAATCATACAGAAGTGTAATAATAACAGAAATCACAAAATAATACCATTTTATAAAATGTTTTAGAGATCCTTAGTCTACAGTAAATGCACAGATGTGACTTTTCCTTTTGAATTGTCTTATCTTGCAATTTTCTGCAACTAAAAAACTGAAGTTGAGTTGTTAAATTTAGTATACCGTATGTCTATCCTGACTGTGAAGCAATATGCAGAAAGAATACATAATGATGTGCTAGTAGAACATTTCAATGAATTGTCTCTTACCTGGGAAAGCGAAAAATCACGATTAATATAGTGCAGACAACGCCATACAACAGTCCCACATTAGCAGCAAAGCATATTGTAAACACATAGGTACTAACCCATATGCTCTTTAAGGAGGGGAGCAAAAAGAAGTGATTAGTTTTAGATTTTATAATAATGTGCGCTTTATGAATCAGAAATAAAGATTTTTAAAACTAAGATAGTTTCTCAGATGTGAACATTTGGATCTTTGAACTGGCAAATACTGAAGATTGAATTAGCAATTAAAATAATACCTCCCCGTGGGAGGCCACATACAGCATGGCACAGCTCATCCCAGTGCTCACAGAGGTTCCTTCCAGGGCTACTTAAAATAGCATTTGTGCTTGTGCTAACAGCTTAATTCACAATGAATTCAGTTGTTTGGAAAACCTGTATTTTATTTTTCACATTGCAAATTCTCGTCACCTTCTTCACTGCACAGATTTTAAATCCTCCTTTCCTTTCACATAATGAGGTGCCCTAATGAGGTCACATACAGAGAGCTTTTCTCTCACTAATCATATAAGTGGGAATTATAATTTGCAAGGAGGCTGATTAAAAGTGGCGTTTATCAGAGTACAGCTGACTAAAACAACTCTATAATAAATAAAAATTACTGGGGAATTAATTTCTTCCAGTGGAAATGGTAAGATTTCATATTACTTCCCCATCTTTCAATATTTGATTACTAAAACTTTGGACTCATTTTAAATACAAGTTTAAAAAATACACAGAAGCATATCTGAAACTAAAGTCACTTTGAGAAGAAATTTAAAATGTTAAAAAAACTTTTAAAAACTTTCACATTTCAGTTTTTCCTTTATTATTTTCTAACCAGAAATGATCACTTTTATTTCCATACTACAATGATGTGTACAGCTAAGAGACATGCAGATTTTACAATTAAAACAAAAGTACAAATTACTTGATTTCTTATACCAACCCAATTGTTATAATAAAGTACATATTTCTTTCCTTGAGGGAGCCTTAAGCAAGGACTGCTATCTAATATTTCTATAAAAGGTGTTAAAGAAGAATGGAAAGTATTTTCACTCCTCTGGATATACAGATCCCCACAGGTGCCTGTTTCAAGAATTGCAGTGCTTCTTGTTCATGTTTGCAGAATAACAGATCACATTACAATGGCACAATCAGTATTAAGATTATCCTTTCTCATGCTTTCACTTAACTCACGAAAGCCAGAGACAATAGAATACTTTCAGCCTAACCACAAGAATTTTGCTCGAGCAGATCCCAGAACTGTTAGTTTATGAATTATAAAGTGTAAGGCATACCGTACTAACTTGTGCTTCACAGAGGACAGAGTGTTACGTGAGTCTATCGAGAAGCCTTTTTCATCTTCAAGATTCCTAACTACTGCAAAAGAGTTCTCATTTCTTCAACAGGATGGCTGCTAGGCAAACAGGTAAACTTAAACTGTCCTCAATCGCCAGTTGTATTTTAACATGACATCTTACACAAATTGTTGTGCATATATTTGCAAAGACTACCTTTATGAGCAACAGATATTGAGTTCTGATTCATGAATAAGAAAGTAATGCTAAGATTTATAAATCCAATATACATTTATAAAGAAACTCACCTGGACATGAAAAAGCTAACAAAACTACTAAAAACCTGAGAGATCAAGAATTAGCCTATCTTAATAAGACTGAACCCTTGACAACACCTGAATCCACTTCAGTGCAATCCAGTTAAGCTGCTGACCTGAACCTCATCACATCTAACTAAATCACTGCTGCAGACCTGCAAAATTCTTATGTGTCAGAAGAAAACAGAAAGCATAAAACCCCAATACAAAGTCTGCATAGGAAGAATCAAAGCCAGAAATGTTTAAGTACTGCTGAGTACTGAGAAAGCTAGTTAAGTGCCTCTCCAGCAGTCTAGTATCTTACATCTTAACTGTAATCAGAGACTGCCATTGTTGTAGAGCCTGAGCCAAAACAATCATATGCTCATTAGTCAATCACCTTTTCAGTGCTTTGTATTGGCCTGGAGTCAGTACTTCTTTAATTAGGGTAGCACCAAACCTGTAGAAAGAAGTTATGTTGATCTGATAGACTTTTTTTTTTTTTTAAATTCATGGGTTATTGCAAAGTTCAATAAAGAAGTCATAAAAATACCAAAGTTTTCCTTGGCAATTTACTTCAAGAGGGTTACTGCATACTCCACAACAGATAGAATCTAATCATTATTCAAATCTTAGCAATAATATATTATAGGCACATGTTAATTTCAAAAATAAAAAATCCACCTTCTAAGTATCCTTGTACTGTACTAATTTGGAGAAAAACTCTAAAGAGGGAGAAAAGAAACAAGCAGAAGAAATGGATTTATGTCAACTGCTGTATATATTAGAAAGTATCAGAAGCACTGAGAGGTACAATGACTGTGTACAGCAGCTGCCTCCATTTAGACTTTCCATTCCATAGGGTCTAATCATCCACCATTGATGACAGTCTAAAACTGGCACTTGGTAGGAAAAAGCATATAAATAAATTGCAGAATACTTTCTGAACCTAGGGCTAACAATGCAATGCTAAGGTATGGTGATAAGAAGTGTTTCTGTATGAGCTTGAAACCAGATTACGCACTTCCCTTTTTCTTTGCACACTGAGGATATGATCAGCTATCACCTGAATGGGTAGGGTTCCTTGCACTTAACTATCTGCAACACAGCTGTCTGATTTCCAACCATAATAAATGGATTTGGTTATGAGGATGAAGAAAATTCAAGGCGCAGTTCATCTAACTCCTACCTGATTATGGTGTTGCTTAATGGAGGAAGAGATGAACATGACTCAACTGACCAGTTCTGCACTATCTGTAATGCGAGGCTGTGATGAGTTGCTCAGATAGAGGCCCATGCTGCAGCCACCACCATATAGCCAGAAGGAGAATCCCATTAAAGCCTGCTTATTCAGGAGCTTTCTCAGCAGGGAAGATGCTGGAATCCTGGTTCTGGCTCTAAGGACTGAGTGACACGGCCATGCTCCCACATCCTTCTGCAAACAAATGACTAATGTGTGCATTCATCCACAGCACACCCTTCATCAAAACTTAGGATTCAAGTGAAGACCACCACAGCCATAGAGCAGGAACTGCTTAATGCACTTAGGGACATGGTTTAGGGGTAGACTTGGCAGTGTTGGGTTAACAGTTGGACTAGGTGGTCTTTAAAGGTCTTTTCCAACCTAAATGATCCTATGATAATAAAGTGGTATGGTAGTTCTTTAATATAATTTTTCACAGGCATTCCATCCACAATGGTTGAGACAGTATTTGTTTGCAAACAGCCCTGGAAACAGAGGGACTGATACAAATATTACTCTTTAAAAATAATTTATATGGTAATCATACTTTCAATGGATTAAGCATTTGCAAATTCCTTCCCACCCCACTGAGATCAACTACAGCACAAGTAATATAACTCATAGTAGCATATTCACTAATGCAGGAAGAACAGAAAATCTCCCTAGGATGTCGTAAGCTAGAGGTATTGATGTAAAATTATTCTCACAGAAGAGATGGTTTCCTACTTCGTAGAAAATTGTCTTTATAGCAGAGCCCTGAGAGCTCTCAGAGCCCTCTCATGATTCAGGACCCATGTGTGATGAACAAATTTAAAAGGCCATCTTCCTCCTGAGGATAATATGTGAAGAAGTTCTAAAAAACCCCAAGAAATTGCACTAATGAGCTCCAAAATTTTCAAGGAAGACCGTTTCCAGGCCCTCTCCTCTAAATATTTTGACAAAATAGATTGGCAGGGTGTTTTATGCGTGTCTCAGAAATTCGCAATGGCAAGATCCTGGAGGATACTGGTCAAAAATGAGACCCTCATTCTTGGATCTACTTTAATCACTGAATTAGTAAAATTCCTTACATCCTTTAATATTAATATATGTACATACAATTACAATTCATGCATCCATAACTACCTGTCATCCCAATGCCATGTTGGGAATGTGTAATTTTTACCACAAATTCTTGCCATTCTTCCTGCCTTACAAGTCAGGCATGCAACCTGGCTTTGTCTCAGCTGTGGTAATTTTCTGGTCAAGACATATGTGCAGCTTTAAAACATTTTTTTCTCTTTAAATGCCAAAGTATTCCATTGCTGGACTTCCCAAATCCCTGCTATATAATTAACTCATGAAAATGATCCTTATTTTATTATAATGTTTCACTTAGAACATCACCTTCTGAAATACTTTTCCTCCATCTTACTTTCAAGTCCAACTGTTAACAGCAAAGAGAACATTTTTCTTCAGCAGTCCATTGCCAGGCAGTAGTTTTATCTGTCTTAAAAGGCAGTTTATCTGTGATGCTGAGCCTTAAAATCAAGAGTTAACAAGAGCTTCACTGGCCTTTTTAGTGATACTAGGAAAGTGCACTGTCAAGCTGGAGAATAAAAACGGCAAATTAGTCAAGTGGGCCTGCATAAGAAATTAGGCTTATAGAAAGGACAAGGAAATCAAATTTTGACCTGAGGACCTGACAAATGGGATATATTTACAGACTAATGCCAGATTAGCTTTCTGGCAGTTCCCAGAAAAAGAGGGAAAAAAATAAGACAAATCACTCTCAGTTATGCATATAACATATATAGTGGAATAGTGCAATTATTAATCTGAGATTGTTGAAGTCCTCCAACCAAGGTGTAGGGACTGACAGAAGACCTTAAGTGAAGCAGGAGACATTTGAAGTTCATATGGATGCTATGAACAGCAGGAAAGAGATCTCTGGAATAAGGACAGTGGGGTAGTAGCTAAAAAGCAGTCGAACGTCATTTGAGAGGCAGGATGTAAATCTGAAAGAAAAAGCCACCCATGGCTGAAAGAAGAGATTTCATAGAAACCCAGAATATCCTGTGATAGAATGAAGCAATGAAGATCCTCAAGTCCAACTCCTGAACATTATCTTACCTTCCACATGTAAAAGGATTATGTTTATAAAGAACTAATCAACAAATAAATATTATTCATACCACTTGTGTTTAATGAGATGCTTAAAGAAGGAGCAAGGTAACAAACTCCATAATACTCTGTTTCCATGTGCTATCATTTGCCAGACTTATAAGCAAAACAAACCTGACTTCAATGCTACATGACACACACCCTTCAAAGAATCAGTTCCAGAAAGGACAACTGCTAATTATTTCCAAATGTTTTGTTAGGGTTTATATCTTCAAAACACTTTGGATAACCTGGGTGATGGAATGATTCATTTCCAGTGTTCTGTCAATTTCTGGGGTGAATCTTTTCAGGCCAAAATAACACCAGTGTAGTTACACAAATCACTGGCCTTGGTGGAGCTCCTCATAGCAGGCAGCAATGCAAGATCAATGTTTATAGGCTTACTTTAAACTATGCTATTTTGAGCAAGATGATTTATCCTGTCAAGCTAAGGACTGATGGTAAAACTGCTTGAAGATAAATCATTGCTCGAGTATGTTTAGTCAGAAAGATGAACCCAGCAAACTCCCCCATTCTATAACCTCTCCTAGAAATGATGACAGATGTCAGAGATGTAGTAACGAACCACTCACACAACCTTTTCTGCCAAAACCAGAAAAGCAAAAATCAATCAGGCTAGTCTATCTGTGAAGATGTGTCAAATCTAGTGAGATTCCAGAATATCCTGCTGGAAAACATAATGACTTATTATCTCAATGAACTGATGGAGAAGATATATCTCTCTGCCATAACTATCAACATTTTAAGTCCATTGTTCCCAGAATAATTCTTGATCTGCATCATCCACCAGTTCTGTCACTGACATTATGGGTTAAGCTGAAGATCAAATACAATACAAGAGACAGAAAATATTTTCAGAATTTTACTGCTTGAGGAAGAAAAGATTTAATGAAAGATAGAGCTTTTTTTCTGGATAATACAAAAGAAACCCCTAAAACCAAGTTTTTTGCACCTCTAGTTTTCTGCAACTAAGTGCAAAAAATCTCACAGTCAAACTTGGTGTTGTTTACTCAGCTCTGTTTCCCATACTTAATCCAGTACTCTATTAAAAAAATTTTTATTCAGTCTAGACTTAACCATTACTGCTGTAGAATACTAAGTCACTGGTGAAGTCAACAAAGTTCATTATTAACGCCAATTACTTGTATATCCCACCACAGAAAAGGCCTATATGGCCAAAATACCTTTCTGAGTACTGTTAACTCAAACATATGGGACATCAGCATGTATGTATTTATGTAAGTGCATAGAAATTTTGGTTCCACTAATTGGCCATTACATCCAAAATCTCCCACAGAAGAGAAATCCAGGAGTGTCCTTACATATGGATTCATCTTTAATTTGCTAGGCATTCTGTGCAAAATCTCTCAGACTATTTAGATTTTGCATTAAACTAGATTTTCATACTATATCTCTTTTCACCTATCTTGTCTTTCTGATGTATTCCTCCTCTCATAGAGCAGAATCTTTCACTATGTTCAGACAGTAGATATTCTGCTTGCAAAATCTGAAAGAGTTAAGGCAATTTACCTACAGCACCCCTCAATATGCATATTTCTGCATCACTATTTTTCCAGTTCTGTTTGACCTGTATGGTCATTCCGTATTCCCAGAGGATGAAGATACCAAAATCTGTTCAATAATGCTACAGTAGCAAAAGCATGTTAAACAGATAGAGAAGACATAAAAATTAGACACGTATTTGCTGACATTAAGTTGATCTGTCTGTATACACATCTGTAGCATTAGGTTTGATTCTTTATCATTTACTAAAATGTCATTTTTTTAATACAAGTGATATTACAGATGCTGTTCTTCTGAGCTGATAGTGCGCAAAAAGTACTACTAAATACCTTGCACTTGTCTCTTCTAGGGCCACAGAACTATTAAAGTTTAGCTAACAGGTGTTTGCCAAACAGTCTCAGGAAAACCTCCTTAGATTAAGTTTTACTTACCCAGTCTATTTTATCCACTTTCCAATATTTTTTTAAGTCACGGAACTGCATTAGCATCCCCTTCAAGCCCACAACTATAATGCTTGCTAACACACACTGCAAAGACATAAAAACAAAAGCCATTTGCAGAATTGCTAGTGAAAACAATTTTTCTACTTTTTCTTTAATTTAGCAGTCGATATCATAATTAAATTGTAGAAAAACTGGTAGGTGTTTAGAAAATGACATAAGCACAGGCGTCCTTGTGACAGATGCTAACAGCATCAACCCCCCCTATCCCTCTTTTTTTTGTGAAGGCAATCTACAGGCTACCTAATTGTGAGAAAAATGGCAGAAGCCTCAGGACCACCCAAGACTCTTCCATGCATCAGCAGACCAGATACATTCTGCCACAGTCTGGAGGACAAAAGCAAATCAGCACTCAACTTCTACGCAGTGAAAAATTTTAATTCCCCTTCCTCACTTCCTTCCCTTCTGCTAGAGAAGGCCTCTAGGGCAAAAGTCCATTAATTTTAAAGCAAACAAAATAATTTTTTGTTCTTTAAATCAGGAAGGAGGAGAAGATGGATGAAAAAATCATCTAGAGCCAAAAAGAACAGAGTACAAACTGATGGACTTGCAGTGTATAGATGGGCTGAAAAAGCATATTAGAAGAGAAAGAAATTATCAAGAAAGCAAAAACCAAAAAGTATTTTTAAAATATGGGGGAAAAGCCTACAGGAAACCAGTCAAAATTCACATACAATCCATATAAAAACAAATGAAAGTAGGGAAGAAGTATAGCAAAAAATCAGGACATATTGAGCACCCCTCTTCAAGCGTCCTTACTTTGCATGGTTAAAATAAGCTATAAAAGGAACTGTGTTTGAAAAGTGAGAACTTTCATGACACCATGTAAACAATAGCACAAAGTAATTTTTAAACATGGTTGAGTTAAAACTTCATGTACATACATGGCAGAATTGTGGATAATTTTAGAGCTGTATTTTGCAGCTTTGACATGCCTCTAGTTAAAATTAACTATTAATTTGTAATACCAAAAGCTAGATATAGCTTATGTGAAAAGATGCCACCCTGCTTCATAGAGTCATAGTGTAGATGTATTCCATGACAGAGATATAGGAATACTTCATAATCTTTCTGTAAGCTTATATCACTATCTAAAATAATTTGTGTCAAATTTATTTGAAATGCAAAGTTGTGTATCATATGCATATCTTGGAGAAATATGAATCTTCATTAATTTCTACCACACTTTGTCAGTTTACAAGTTCACAACAACCTGGATGTATATTTTTCATAAACTACCTGCCAAAACTATGTAGAAGAGAAATTCGCTTCTATATGCTTACATGATAGCCTATATATAACTATATATGTATAAAATCTATATGTCTTATGCTGTCACCTCCGTATTTTATGATTTCGAGATTTGTAGTGCCCTGACTATTCTTTTAGCCACTGAAATTAAATAGAGCTGTTTTAGAGGTTGCACTATCTTTCCCTGAAAGAAACTATTAGAAAATGTTTGACATCTTAATCTTTAAAAAGGATAAGTACCATACCATAGGAAGCCAGTAGAGCAGAGGTCCAATTGCATAGATCACCACAAGAATTAATACACAAGAGATAAGGCAAGCCACCTAAAACGATAAACAAGAATTGCAGATCAGTCAGTCCAACAACAACAACAACAACAAAAGAAATTGTGAAAAGGATAAATTATAAAATATTGTAGACAAAGTCAAGAATCAGATGTTGAAGATGTTAGCTGTTAATGTATCTGTGCATTGAAGATGCATATAATTTCAATTTTAATCTCTGATTATTACCTTTAATCAACTACAGTGAAAACGTAATGAGAGATCTCAGTATCTGTGCTTGACCCTGCTGCCAGCCCACTGATATAGATCAGAGCATCACTTACACACTTGGTTATTCAATGGAACGTGTGTGTGCAATATCTCATCCCAGAAGTTTCTCAGCACCTACTGTCATTCTGCAACTTATTTATAGCCATGCACCCTATATTGTACTAAATAACAGATTTGTCACAGCACTAAGCAAGAATTATGTATGCTATCATTTTTTCCACAAGAGAAGACTTCTAACTTATTTTATTGGGATTAACACTAAAAGAAAACTATTGTTAAACCAGAAACCACTAACAATTTCATGTTAATATCGGTTTATTTACTTAAGAAAATGTAGGCACAGTTTAAAAATATGTATTAAAGATTATAATTAATGCAAGTAATATAAATTCAGAAAAATATATGGTGTAATAATTATACATTTCTTCACAGTATTTATGGTATTAATCTGATGGAAAACTACAGTAAAATTGCACTGTCCTATTCCGTTCTGAGTGCTCACTGAGTACTTCTGGTCTTATACAGTTGAGATTCACAGAAGGTTTTTGACGGTAAGTAGACAGATGCTCACTTTATTTTTATATTGATAATATGTTTCTTTACTAAAATAATTAGGTTTCATTTTAAGAGACGAGTTGTTAAAAACAAAACCAGACAAGTTGTTAAAACACTAGAAAATTAAAGTCATGGTGTACTTAAAAATACCATCAAGAAGGATAGACAAAGTGTTTACAGAAAAAGGGACAGAAAATCTGCTGGTAAAGTCACAAGGAACTTTTCCCTCTTTCTGCTTTCATGAAGAGCAAGAAAAAAAAGTGTTGATTCTATTTGAAGGACACTTGTAGTCCATGATAGAGTTCCTCACTTCTGTTTTTTCTCAGGAAAATATACCACTGAGGAACAAATGGCAAAACTGCATCTCAGGTATAGCCATTTGAGAAAAAAAGAGCTGCTCTGTGCCCCTGAAAGGCTCTCTGCATTTCTTCCATGCCCTGTGCCAAACTGACTTCCCTCTATGTAATTAAAGCAAGGCTTCTTTTTGCCTATGACCTCACCAATATTTATAAGTGATGATCTTCTCGTGTCTTCATTCTGCCTAGACAGCCACAAAGGAGAGGATTAAGTTGATGTGTTGCTTTCCAAGAAGGCAAGGGAGAAATTGTTATGCCTATTAAAATGCTCTCATAGTGCTAACTCAGCCATACTCTGACTTTTAGAGCCAGGCACTGCTATGCTGTGAAACCAATGGATAAACCAAGCAGACTTTTACCATGTGTTTGCTATCTTGAAATCAAATTATAGTGGTTTCTTTTCCATTTCATGTATTGAATAACCTTTTATCGGGGTCTTTGTCTACATGAACCAGAGCCAAAGTGCTCAAATACCCTATGAGCCTTCTTCACATTATAGGTCTGCAGGTTACCTCAAATCTTCCATGGAAAAGCTAGTACAACATGATGCAGTACAACTGCAAATTGTAAAATGAGTACATTAACAGGTTACAGAAGAGAATGTCTGTGAGATGATGGCAAATGGTGTGACATCAAATTCAACTAAAATATATGAAATAACTAATAGCCAAGTGGTAGCTAAAATATTTGCATATAAATACTTTTCCAGATTATTATTTGTTAGATTGTTCATTATGATTAAGTGAGTTCGGAGTACTCTGTAGGCTAATTAGCAAGTATTTGACATGTAGAGTATTGAAGTAAAGCCCTGTATAATTCCTTAATATTGTGGCATCTGCATGAGAAATAATTGCAGGAGATGGTTGAGGAGAAACAGTACCTACGGATTGCACTTAGTCTTGTACCTCATGAACCTTTTCCTTGCAGCTAATGTCCTTTTTACAGGCAACACCAGCTATAAAATGACAATGGAATCATTGAATCATAGAATTGTTAAGGTTAGAAGAGACCTTTTAGGTCATCGAGTCCAACCATCAGCCCAGCACCACCACCATGGTGGTTCACCGTTAAACCAGGTCCTCAAATGCCATATTCACACAATTTTTGAAAACTCCCCGGGATGGTGACTCTGTCAGCAGTCTGTTCTAGTGCTTTACAACCCTTTCTGTGAAAAAAAAAAAATTCCTGATCTCTAATCTAAACCTTCCCTGGCTCAACTTGGTGGTATTTCCTCTTGTTCTGTCACTTGTTACCTGGGAGAATAGCAGTGAACTCCAAAGGGCATAGCATTGATGGCAGGTTGCCACTGAAGGCCCTTGAGTTTCAGAGGAAGAGGCAATGCTGTGGGGGTGCCCCAGCTGGCTTGCCACCTCTTGTTCGCAAGCACGATTCAGACAGATGACGGGCTCACAGGGTCACAGTTACCGTTTTCAGCAATTACAGTCTCCTCTTTCCTCAGTGACTGTAATAAGAACTTGTGGGTTTAGTTTCCTACAGCAGAAAATAGGCAAAAAAAATCCTCAAAAATCTAAATGTCATCTCTCTGGGCTCAGTGTACACTGAGGGATAGGACAAGTACACCATGTCACAAGGCAGAAGCTGGGAGATTACTTGTGGTTTTTTAACAAACAGCTCTAAAGGTTACTTTCATTTTATTTTGGAAATCAGATAGAAGCACTAAATTAAACGTGATTTTTTCCTAAAACTTCGGTTTAGACAGTGCCATTAAATCCATTAAACACCATTAGAGGGCACTTTTGTTACAATGCTAACAAATTCACATTAACTGAAAGGGCTTTTATGTAGTTTTCCGCAGTCTGAAAACACAACTCCTAACTTCCTTGCTGCCACAGACCTTACAGTTTATATTGAATGAAACATAAAAATTAATAAGAGGGACCATTGTCTTTCCTAGGAAGACATCGCTGATTGAATGCAATTTAATGCAGATTGTTAAAAATGACAGGGCAGAGTCATTCTCAGGACAGAGGAAAAGGGAGACTGGGGAAATACAATGGATAAATCAGTACAAATTCCAGTGAGCAGAATCACAGCTTTAATTCTCCGACGTACTTTACTCTAAGCTGTTACCTGTGTTTTGGCTCCTGTACTGTATAAAAGCGCCGTCCGTCCCATCGCTGCAGCACTTGGTATGCAAAAGAAAAATGAAGGAATCACGTTGCTGAGGCCATGAGCCAAAAATTCCTGCAAAGTCGTTAAATAGAAGATGGTTTTTTCCTATTGTTCTGTCATTTCAATGCCTCTCGCCAACATAGGAGTCCCCTATGTAAATATTAGCAATGATAAAGGATGGACACATTTTTGAGGGAAGAAAATCCCATAGGTGCATGAAAAAGGATTTCTCAACAGAATATATCTTCTCACAACTTAGAACGATAGAATGATAGAGCTGTTGAACCAGATTCATCAAAAGCAGAAGGGACATTTTGTTCACAGAATAAATGCTATTGCTACGTTTTGAAGATGAAGTTCAACCAAAATATTTACATTTTGATCCATGTCTGCTTTTTAACTGGCCAGGGCCCCAAGTACTGGTATCTGGAAACTGTCCAGATTGTTTCTGGTTTATGACTCACTGGAAAAAGACAGCCACTGATTTCTCTTTTTTTAGAGCACGTTTTAGTGAGAGTGAAGTGTGGTAGCCACATTACAGGCATGCTGTGTTTCATCACAAATATATTTGGTGTTTGTTCACAGTCAAAATGCAGACATGTCTGAACAAAGATTTGTAGAAGAAAAAGTGGAGAAGCCACCTTGAAGAAGCCAGTCTAAGAAGAACAGTGTTTTTTAAGGAAGTGTTCCAACATGGCCACCCAGCATCACAGAATTTAAGGAGCATATTGGTCTGATGAGGAAAACATGTAGGAAAAGACCTCAGAGTGCTTAGGACACAAACGATGCTGTATCCAGCCAGGAAAACACCAGCTCATGAGTTTGTGTTCACAGCACAGAACAGCACCCCTGTAAAGCTGGCCCAGCAGTCTCACACACCCACGAGCCCCCATGCCAAGCGCTGTGCCTGGCCCCTGAGGGCACCACAGCCACAGCCCCTCACTGCTCTCCTGTCATGGAGGTTTTGCTCTTTTGCTCCATTATTTGATGCAGACATACACAGAGTTTCCAAGACTTCAGTAATGAAGCTGAGTAAAGTACAAGACTTCCAAAGGTGCAGAAAGATCTACAGGTTGCTGTGTTCCATGGACTGCCTTGAAACATAGCAGCATGTCACCCTGGAGTCTGTTCTGCACTAAGTTCAAAGCATTCTCCCTCTGCTCCATAGAAATGTGGCTCTGAAGCATCAGCAGAAATTCATGGCCCAATGTATTCAAACTGAAAAATATTATAGAGAACTGAATAGACAAGAATGTTTTCACTGTGTTTTCCAATGACATAAGAGTTGTGAAGGTCAGGAACAGATGCAGCAAGACCAGCCTGTCTAGATAGGGTGTCCAAATAGACCTCCAGCTGCAAAACAGTTCTTCATTCAACCCTATGTCATTTATCTCAAACCACTTAACAGAAAGGTGGAGGCAGCATTTTCAGCTCACAGTACTAGTGCCAGCTCTCTGAAATTGAGCCTTTCTTACCACAGTGCTTGAATTATCGTCTCCATGGATTTCCAGCTGGCTTGGAGTTACCCACCCACCATGACAAGCAATGTAGTAGTGTAGAGATGTTCCACTTTTATTTAAGCATGTCTTCTGCAAAGTGGAACTCAGAACAGAAAGCTCCTATGGCTGTAAATTTGGCAGCACCCTCTGAACTCACACAGCTTCTTATATACAAATAAACCTTCATTTTGGGTGAGACTTCCACTTTGCAGAAGTATAAATAATTTCCTCTCACAACATCAGATAAGTCCTGGGGCTATAAGTACCTGGTTTTGTTTTACAGTTGCTTTGTTTTATTAATTGGTGGCTGATTTAACATCATAACTTGTCTATAAGAGCTCAACTGCCAGAGGAGAAGTTGTCTCATCTGAGAGCAGTGGAAAATGCACTAATATCCAAATGCTGCACTGAATGTAGCCCTACAAGATTATCCTGAAGGATGAGCTTCCCCAAAAGGAGCAGTTCAGCCAATGAGGGCATTCTGCAGAGACAATTTGAACAAGTTTTGGGTGTTACAGTAAGCACTAGAAGGTGTCAGGATGCTATATGGAAAATAGCTTATCCTACTGGGCGTTCATCTATGATACTTTCCCCAAATGGTGAAGTGATTTCAAGGCTCAGTGACACTAAGGAGAAAGAGCTTTACCTGGTTGTCATCCACAGTGTATTTAAACTTTTTAGCAGAGCCTTGAGCAAGAGCTAGTGAGGCTACATAACCAACCAGTGCCACTCCAAAAGCTTCAGTGACTACTTCAGGCAGGACACTCATGGGTGGTGCTTTTGGTGATGGCAACCTATAAAAAAAAGACAGTAATTTTTGCAAAACTTGATACATAGTTTCTATATACCTGCAATTCATGCAAATACCAGAGAAACAATCTCTACAGGAACAGCTTATTTTTGTGTTACTTGTAAGGTGACATTTTTCAATATTTTAGGTTATTAAAATCTCCATCTGTTGGGAAGAGCAGAATAGAATTTGTAGAAGATGAAACAGTTTCAGATGGACTATTCAATTTGAAAACTTTAATTTGAGAAATTATAAAGAGATGTTGATAAATTAAGTTCATGACTGACAAATAAAATTAGCAACCATTTACTAATTCTGTAATGTTCAGTAGAAGAGACTACTGTATATTTTCTCTTTTTTTTGATATAGTTGATTTTCCTGTAAAGTTAAATTTAAATCTTTAAAAAATTTTGTATTCCTGTTGGTTACTGACAGTACGGACATTTATTCCATCTAATGGGGGTTGCAATGAAACAAGTTATGAACCAAACCACCCCAGATTGTCTCTGAACTCTTCAAAAAGACTTTGGTCTTTCCAGAGCACAAATCACACCGACTGAAAACCAAATTGTGCTCTTAAGGTTTCTGATGTCCTCCACTGACAAGGCAGTTAGGTATTTCAGGTAAATGTCTAAAAATGCTCAGGAATGATCCAGGCTCTGTTTCTATTTTTTCAACACTACTTGTATGAGGTTAGACAGAAAATAAATTCCTGATTAAAGCTGCAAATACAGTTTACCTATTCATTACACACAGAAGGGGCACACTTAGCCCTGTTTTAGTCTCAGATTCATAGCATGCTCTGAATACTTAAAAAGCATTTTCTTTCGCAGAAATGTCCCTTACTTTATTTCTTTCAGTGCAAGCTGCCACACATGCATTCCTGCTGTACTTTGTGACATTTAGGGAAGCACTGCTATATCCAAGCAGGAGATTACACAACAGCTGCTCTCTTCCATACCAACCTGTAGAGTCTGAACATTTTGTCTGACAACTAATCTAATTTCTCTTTCCAGTTAATTATATTGGATTTTTTTTTGCCTTCTTTTCAAGGTCATGGAGAAAAATGTATCCCTAACTACAGTAAAAATGTTCTTTTCTAGATTTAGCATAATTAAATCTTTCACATATCCTCAGAAACCACATTTTCTAAAATTTCTATATGGGTGGAGAGGAATGAAGTGTAGTGATCTACAAATCTTACCTCATTGTTAAACCTTTCTTCTACCATAACCCAAGGAAACCCTCAAAAAGGAGGTTGCAATAATCTTGTAAAGACTGTCCTGCCCTCCTGTCATACATCATCGGGTACTTAGTACCTACTTTTTATTCCACAAATCAATAAAAAGCTAATGAAATGTACAAGAATGCATTTTTGTGATGATATCTATGCACATATAACTTGTTAATATGAGATGGAATTGTGAAAGAGTATTTGAGGAGACGGGGAACAAACAAAATAGATTTTTACCAATTCTTATTTCAGAAACTACTTTGACCTTTTCAGAGACTTTCTCAGAAATAAAGATATTTAAAAGCCACAAGCTAATAAAACCAACATTACCCTTTAGGAATATTTCCCACAACTTCTATCCCGTAGATGTATTCCATATCAGCACAGTAGCAAGCAATGGATGTAACAATTATCTATTGATTCAAACAGAAAAAGATGTTACATTTCTGTTGCTTCTGACACGGTCGCTATTGTTGCTGTACCTAAGTACATGGCACATACATTTATCCTTAAATCAGTCCAGTAAAACAGGAAAGTATTATAATGATTTATTTTTTGCATATGTGGAAGAGTCAAAAGAAACTAAGATTTGGACACAGTAATGAAATGAGACTATAGTGCAGTTTGTACATTCCGTGTTAATGAAAGAGATTTGTATGACTCTCTGTAAAGCCTCAGGAACCTTGGCAATCAGTGTCCGAAGTCCCTCTATTCAGCATGTGCCCCAGAGCACTGCCATTCATGTGAGCAGCTTAAAGTAGCTCATAATTGAGGTGTTCCTGATTCAGCTGATGCTCTCTGAGCACATCTGATCCAGACTGGCAGTGTTGACTTCAGCACAAAACACAGCAGATATGTCTGCCTCTTATGTTCTAGCAGGTATGAATCTTGCAGAGGGAGTGGAAAGTTTGACCCCGAGGAGATTCAAACTCATTTCCTCATATTTCAGATGAGATGAATACACAAATCACAATAGAACAGGTATGAGTTCCAGTCTGCAATCCTTAGTACCTGCAAACCTTGCTGGTACATTTTATCCAATATTTTTAAAAAGGTAACACTGAGACCGGGACCACACTTCCTCCTTTTCCAGAATTTTGTCCTTGTAAATTTTTCCAGTAAAAGAGTAATTGCGATGATACACCCTAAAAGACAACTATCCTTCATACTTTGTATTTTCTTTTAGAGGTCTAAAGAAAAACAGAAACCTTCTGATGGTGATCTGTTGCCGATCATTTGACTACAACTTAATCCTTAAATCAGGGGTTTATAATGCAATTGCTAATTTCAATTTTGTCTATACCATGTTAAAGGAAAACTGTTAGTAAAATGATAGAAAGCAATGGCATAGCTATTTAACTTTGTTGTAGATAAATAACAAGCAACATCTAAGTCACAACTACTCAGAACAAGACTTGCCTGGAGTTATAATGTGCCAGTTACTTTTAATTTTCTATTTCAAACTCCTTACACTTCAACATTCTAGGCTTCATGTTCTTGTGATTATGTAAAAAGTACTGAACATATGAAAAATATTATACAAATTGGGACTGTATGTCATTTCTTCCTTAATTATTTAGCCATACTGTTTCCTGTTCTTACAATTAACTTACAGCCATGAAAATCAGCTGTCCATTTAATAAGTGGCAGGTGTGGGTGTGGGTAACTATAGACAGCACAGTAAACTTCAGCAGATTGAGCTACTAAAAGCTTTGTAAGAAAAAGCCTGATATATAATTTTGTACTTACCAAAAGTAGATCGATGGGAAGGACAACTTTAATGTTTCTCTGAAATTTCTCATTCAGTTCTTTAACCAGAACAAGCACGACAATGCTCAGCAAGGAGAGAAGTAATGCCTCCAACTGAACTGATCTGATATTCTCAAACACATAGGCATAAATCTACAGTGAACAGCAAATAACAATCACATGTCAAAAAAAATATATTCTGGATCACATGCTATGGCATCTTCTCACAGCTTCAGACAAATAATCAGTGACAGCTGAATCAATACTGCAGGAGCTGAGTCATTGGTCAACTTCTTGGCCTGTACTTTAGATTTTACAAGGAAGGAAATCCACAAATTTACTACTCCTATGGATTTTTGAAAACACACCAAAAAAAAAAAAAAAGCAGCGAATATTTGTATAAATTAACATTTCTATGGGTAGAAGAAAGTGATAAAATTCCAATAAATGTGATATGTTTCCTTTTCTTATTCAGTCTCATTAAGTTCAGTGAGATAAATGAGTGCCACATAAAAATTTTGAGAAAAGATTCTTGCACAAAGGTTTATTTGTAGTGGACATAGCATAAAACATCCACCAATTCTAGTAGTAAAAGTTATTTCTGAGAAAAAAAAATTAAAAGACAGAAAACAGGGGGAAAGAGAAGAAGAGAAAAAAAGAAAAGGGAATGAAAAATGCAGTAGTGGCTGGATGGGAAGAGATGCAACAGGAATCTTCCAAGATGAGCATCCTCTTCAGGGCATCCTCTGCAATCTGTGGGTCGTTTTTCCAGAGTAATTTCAGCAGGCCATCCTCAGTCTCCCCGCTGGTTGCTCTTACCCCTTTCACAGTGCTCCATGGAGCATGCTTTGACCAGGTCCAGGGGCTGCACACACTAAATGGCTGCCAAGCTTGCATACATATGTTATTGGTGATTTAAATAACTAAAGTTATCTGTTTAGCCCAGTTTATTTCCTTTTCTGCTGACTGCAGAGCTAAAAGGGAAAGAGGACACCAGGCCAGAGCTATGGAGCTGTGAATGGGAGGCCTTCAGCTTTTCAGCAGTTAATAAGTGCTGCAATAACCTGTAAAACAAGTTAGAAAAGTATAGTTGGATCTGTGATGAAGAAAGGAAATATGGTGCTGAATTGTAAGGAACATGGGGAATAGAAATATGGAACAGGCGTAGAATGAACAACAGTGATGAGCAACGGGGTATTTGATGATGAATACAATGTTGTAAGTAACAGACTCGGAAGAATGCAGTTGCCTTCAAACCAGCACAGATGACACAGTGAACTATAATTTTGCCTCTATGCTGAATTTGTGGGTTCAGGAAATAAGGCATAAATCAGTATGATAGCAGATTAAGAGAAAGTAATGAAAAAAATTAGAAGTTTGCTGAAACAGTTAGAAGGGGTGAAGAAAGAGAGAATATCTATCCTGATAAATAAAGAAATAATGAGATCTCTATCACAACTTATTTTCAGGACTCCTGAAGAAAAGCAACAGTCTATTGCCTGGAACAACAGCAAGCCATAAATATGGATACAATACATATGCTTACTAAAGCTGTAGGGGAATAAACAAGGTAGGCTCAATCCCCTGACTTCTGCATTTAAATTCTGGGAACTACTGTGCATCCTGAAATATAAACCATAGAGATAACAGAAGTTAAGATGTAGGATGTAGATTTAGACATCATCACAAGTAACTTTTTTTTTAAAACCCCGACATTAAGGATAATAAAATCAAGCAACTGGGGCTTGAAATAATAATAATGATATATAAAAAAAGGTGTTTTCTCCGGCAATGATTAAGAAGACCACTAAAAAAATCAAAAGTGACACTTGTAATTTTATCAAAATAAAGATTAATAATTTTCTGCTTCAGAGAACTTATATTCAAATACATGTATAATACTAACAAGTTTTGACAGTCTGGAGCTTAAATACATATATTTATATTGGACAGGAAAAAGTACTAGAGAATTATCTTAGGAAAAAACCCTGTTCTAGCAGAAAGGTAGTCAATATGATGATAAAATTTATTTCTATTGTTCTGATTCTGGCACTCATTGAAGAGGTGATGCTCATATTGAAGAATGAGTAAATTAAAATAACTTCCTGATTTTTTCTCTCTGAGAATATTTTCAAAATCTAGAAATGGAAAAAAACCCAATCTAAATTTCGTTACAGAAAGGTAACTTCCTCATAAAGAGGAAAAAGTAGTCCAGTCCTTTGAAATTTAGCCCTTAGAGTTTCAATTAAGAATGCACAATAAAACCCAGCAGAAACATTTCTCAGAAACCAGGAAAATATTTTAAAATCAACTTGTTAAGTAATGTGATCTAGAAATGTCTTAAATCTGAAGAATGGCAATTAAACCACAGTTTTTAACCACATATTGCCCTACTGTAATCAGACAATATGTGGATTGTATCTTGAGTGGCTTGGAACTAGGCTCTGTACCCATAATTTTCCAAGAATGCATTTTCAAGAAAGGACAGGACTTGGCTCAGTGCCCAAGCAGAAGCTGTGATTAATTATGACAAAAGGAGGCAATCTGGAAAACTGCCCACAAACTCAACAAAGAGTGAGCTAGATCTAAGGTGAAGTGGCAAGAAAAGGGAAGAAATGGGTTGATTCCTACTTGCTGAAGTGAGAGAGATGTGATTTGTTTTGAAATGAATGCTGTCTATTAAAGTGTCAGCATTAGCTATCTGTGTTCATGGCATTAAACCTAATTTTCCTAGACAAAGTGAGACAAAAGACTGAGTAAATAAATACAATTTTAGTGAAGAAATATGCACAAGCTATAATTTCCATCTTTCAAATTGACTAAAAAACTTCTATTGACACATTGACACTTCCATTTAATTTTAAAAATATATATCCAAATCTTGTAAACCTTTGCCATAGGTTTTTCAGACTTTGCAACAGAATCTTTATATGAACTGCCTAGTACATCCTTTGGTGTTTCTTTTGAAATCGTACCCTTCTGTATTTAGTCTACATCAGTCAATAAATGAAAAATAATGGAACTACCAAAACTTTGTACCTCATTCGAATTCAGTAGCCCAAACAGCCCTATGCCCAAAGCGTCTGTAGTACACTAAAACAATTCTGGCAGTAATACATTAATATGAAATTAATTACTGCATTAGACTAAAGGGCTTTGACTGACTAGTTGATTCCTGGGTAACCATTTTCTGAAAACCTAAAACCACTCAATTCATGATATGACCAGTAAAGCAAGGAGACCCTTTCACAAGAAAGAAAGAGCATGTGGCTCTTAACATGAATGCAATTACCATATATAATAGACATTTCTTTAAACTATAGATTTTACATGGTACTCTGTCCAGTCAGTTACTGTACTTAGCCAAGATCAAACTATAAATCCTAAGTACATAAAGCTAAAACTTGCAGTAGCATCTGCATCTGATTCAAAAGAAGTATTTACAAATGTTTTAATCAAAAACATAATTATAAATTCAGAATTTACCATATTTTGATAATGCACTCACTGAAATAATTTGGAAATTATCCAGCAGAATTTAGCTTGATATTACAGTGTATGAAGCAATCTTTTTCATTATATAATTTTAAAAGTTTTTAAAATCAGCAATAATATATTAATTGAGCTGTTTGCCTCTTGTGCTTTTAGCTTTACTGCTAGTTTTGTGTAAAGATTCTTAATGGAACCTATCTGACAATATCATAAGCAATCAGTGGACTTTTTGGTAATCAGTGCAAATTTGGACCTAAGTGAAACAAGAAGTATTCCAGCTTTGCACATATATATACAGACATTGAATGTTCCTTTTCTCGTGGGAAACCAGCAGTTTCGAGTTCCACCATATTTTCACATACTTTCATAGGGTGATATTGAATGTTGTAGTGGTTTATATTCTAGAAAGGATGTGTATTTGGATATAATAATGAAACGCTCTGAGTTGGGTTTTTTAGTGTATACATGAAACCCCAAAAGATTAGCCCTAAAATAAGTATAGAGGCTGAAGCAAACAAAAGAATTAAAGGAACATGCTATTTAACAAAATGCATTTTAAGAGTGAAACCTCATTTCATTTTAAAAAATATTTCATTCTGATTTTTTTTAAATATGTCACACTGGAGGGAAAATGTACAGGCAAATATTGTAAACTGTATAAGTAACTGGGTAAAAAAGGGGTGAAAAAAAAGGACTGATAGCAGAACATGAAAGTTTGGGATTTTTTTCAGATAATTTCAGCAAAACCACACAAGGATTTTGCAACAAACTTGCAGCATGGCCACAAAAGACGCCGTTTTGCAAAGCAAGTTTCTTACATTGCAGTTCATTTTGCAGTATTGTATTTTCTCAGAAACGTGTGGAAAGAGAAACATATCTATACATAAATAAAGAGCAAATACATGTATGTTCTTCTGTTTTCAGATGCTGAGTAAAACTTGACACTTTTCTTGTCCCTTGTAAAGTTTGCTCTCACATGCAGTATTCCCTCATTATTTTTCTTCACCTTCACTTTTCCCTTTCCATTTGCAAAGTACCAAGTGGTGCTGCACTGTGCAGCTCAACTGAATTGTGACAAATTATGTACAGGGAAAACAAAATTTAATAAGTTACGTGAACTATGTGTAAACACAAAAATACCACAGGCTCAAGGCCAGTGTACTAGATTTGTTCTCCATATGCATAGTCCCTTTCTACGTATTTAACCATGATCTCACATGCTATAAAGAATTCATTTCACTGGCTTGCTATACTTGCAACTCTCCTATCACACTTTATTAAACATTCTTATTCTTGCTTTGCCAACCCAAAGGCTGCCTGAGGCAAAACTTGGCTTTGTGAGTGGGAGGTGTTTTGGAGTGGACAAAGAAAAAAAATGTAAGCAAAAGTACCAGTCTTTGGATTTCAAGGATTTGAAGTAAAGAACATGTCCAGAGAGATGCCAAAGTTGCCTTTCACTCTCTAGATACATGTGCAAACTACTTTATATCTAATTCATATAATTTTCACATAAAACTACAATGACAGAAGAAAATTATTGTTAAAGTCTAGCTCTGGTGTTTCTGACTGAGATACTGTACCTTCTTAAGGAAACTCATAAGTCTGAATAGATACCAGAAACATTTTAAAACATTTATGTAGTAAAACTGCCCCTTTTTTATTATTCTTTCAAGTTGTACAGAACAAATTTTTTTTTGGTAATTTATTTTCACACAATTTACAGAGCAATTCAGAACCTTAAAAAAAATCAGGAAAATTTTTCTTTGGAATGTGTTCAGAGGGGTTTGATTTCAAAAGAGAAGTGAAAGGCAAAGAACTTGTTTCAAATACATTAAAAATACAAGGGATAAGGGAATAGATTTCTTTCAAAGCATTTGAATGACCTCATTTATGATATCATGAGCACACCAACGTGGAAATATTTCTTCATATCACTGCAGTTCTTTATTATTGCTCATAATGTATATTCTGATTATGCCTTGGCTGCAGTACTTAACACCAGTCATCTCTACAAGATGACAATATTCCTATATGTAAGTACAGTCTCCATGGAAACACCATGAAAAAGAGGCTATTCACATTTTATATTAAGAATCATTTATGAAAAGGTTTTTAAATAATAAAAAAAATTAATATGTGAAGAATCATTTTTAATAGTCTCATAAGCCAACTGGCTATTCATAGAAATGGCTATGACACTTTTAGGTATGTCTCTGCAAGATAAATGGATAAATTAATTGTGTTTATTACATGCCCCTAATTTTCATTAATAAATTGGTCCTGTAAAAAACTTACCAATTTACTATCCATATGAAAAACTGCCAAATTTATAAAATACTATGAAAAAAAAAAACATTCTAAAAAGCAATATCTTCTAATCAAAGAGTTCACATTAGCAAATTTCCCAAAATAATAAGAAAAAATAAAGGACACAAAGACAGTCAGTGCTTTTAAATAAGGTGTCCTAATTTAGTGGCTGACTGGATGAAGTCTCACTATCAGTGCAACTTAAATATCACCTCAGCAAGTAAATACAGTTTTACTATGAGCAATGTATCATTTTGGCAGGGAGTGTTGTAGTACGAATAATGCCAAGAGATTGTGCTCACAGCACCTAAACTCAGGGCTTGCTGGAATAAGTAACCATCAAGAATATATTCATGTCTTTTGTGTAATAAGATTATACAACTTTGCTCTTTAAGGTTTCGGCCAAAAGTATGTACTTTCTGAGGGCTGTAACCATGACAGTGGTGGTGGTGCATCACCCCCTGCCCTTGACCAAACAGCCGGGCGGTGACATGTCCTTGAGCGCACCAGGTGCTCTCCCGTGATACAGGTGGGAGCAACACTGTAACAGCAACATCCGCTGTCCGGCCCAGGTGGAGAACAAAGGGTGATCAGTCATCCCCTGACAGCCTTAGAACATTCCCTACCTGACCTGGAGCCCAAGCAGAACGGCACCATTGTTGCTGAAGTTTTGGAAACAATTTCCAAGTGTTTTGGAAACTCCAGTAGTTGCCAGCGTGGGTTATGGCCAGGATGGAAACTAACTCATGACTAAAGCAAATCACCTTGTGACAGAGGAGTCCTAAGTGAGTCCCTCTGAGCTCTTCTGGGCCACAGTGGGCTGTGCCATCACCTCCCTCAGTGGGGCACCTCTCAGAGCTCATGAACCCTCAAGTCTGCGATTCTCAAAAGACCATCACTTACAGCGAGGCCTGGGCTGATACACAGACATGCACATACTCTTCGAGGTGCAACACCTGCCTGTTGAGAAACACTCAGGCATTTGCCATGAGTATTTCACTGAAGCCAGGGGGAATTTTTGATAAGCACCTTTACACTCACAGACTGACATGTATACATCTCTGCCTGTGTGTGTGAGTGTAAATTTACTATGGTGTGAATGTTGTTACCATGGAACTGTAATTAAGTCTGTTATATTTATTAAAAATCCCATTTAATCACTTCATAAATGTTAAATTACTCAGTGAAGAAATTCTGTTAAACCCTTTGGCTCACCTTATCTTTTTGTATCCATACCCTTTGCACCCTTACCCTTTTCAACCTCGGTCTCCATGCAAACCATTCTAAGTTGATACTAATGCAATTTTCCTATGAATGCTTCATCCTTGGAGTAAGTGAGTGAACCTTGCCACTGAACTCTGTTAGAGTCGCACTTTCATAAGTTCGTATTAAGCTCATACCTGCTTTTGCCAATGGTGATTCTTTAAGCAGCCTAACTGCTCATTTGCAACAATACTGCATGAAATGCTGCATGCATTTTATAAAAATTACCTTAAAGCTGTCCATTTGCTGTGTTTATGGCAAAGTAGTATCATGTCATAAAGTAATAAACAACATATCTAGAGTAATTTTTGCATAGGAGATGCACAAATCATGGGTCACTTTCCTTTTACCACAATCATGGTCAGATTTCATTCAGCAGCATATGAAGAAACTATGTTGAAATTTATGTTTATATTCCTTCCATGTGCTGATCCAGAAAGAGATTACCCTCCCTGTATGAGTGTATAATGGCTCAGAATAATAAATGAAATTATTGAGGCCCTAACACATCTATTTTAAATTAATTACTGTGCCCATTCCTGCTAGTTCTCTATCAAGTTTTTCCAAATCTTTTCTTACTAACAATCAAAGCAAGATGAAGGCTCATCTTCTGTTCATTCACACATGTGTATAACAAATTCCTTACTCTTACACAGAGACAAATAGCGTTGTTATTTAACAAAATGATAGCTAATGAAGTAACCCATCTCTTCCAATGAACTCACATGAAAAAATGCCAGTGGTCCCGATATATATGGCATTTTCATTCCCAGCAGATACTTCACTTGTGAAGTCACAACATGTGTAGCTGCTCCTGTTGTCATCGCACTTATCACGGGTTCTGTTAACAAGAAAGTGGCACTGCCCAACTGCAGCATAAACATCGCTACCTAGAAGGCAAAGGCAGGAGGATCAGCAACTATAAATGCAGCTTCTTGGTGATAGGACAATGAGCCAGAGTCCTTTTAATAAATTATAAGATAAATGAGCTAAAGGTACAAAGCAAAAGTCCTTTGAAGGACAAATGTAGCTGAAAATGGAACCCACTGAAGTTTTGTGGGTTTACCTGCACTATTTTACTCACTAGTTTACCAGACTCTAACACTGGTTTGGTAACAAAAGCAGACTCAAAGAAACTCTTAGTATTCTCTCCTGCTCAAATACGTGAGCACGATAAACACCATAAAAACATCAACTCGACACTGCAACACGAAGTACAGCAACTCAAAAGTGGGACTGGTTCTAAGTCTCATTCCTGCTCCACTGCTATCCAACCTCAATGGGCCAAGGGCCATATCTTGCCCCAGCTTACTGGTTGCCATCATGTCACTATCAGGATTCCCAACATTAGTAATTTCAACAGATACCAAATTTATGAGGTGCTATGGAGAGTCTTGTGGTGAGACCTCTAATCCAGGAATTTAAACTACAGTGGAATCTACAATTATTGTAGGTACTTCGTAGGCGTACAGGACAAAGTATTATTGTGTTCAACTGTTTTCTCCCCTTATCCTGGACTTCAAAGAGCCTTTCCCTCCGAAGTATGAGATTTGACAACTCTGAATTCTTTCAACAAAGTTGTCACATGACTACAGTTGCTGCTGTGGTTTACGTAATGTTTAATGCTTTTCTGATCCACATTAAGTTACATTGACATTATCTCCCCTTACAATGAGTTTTGCAGTTTCTTATTTCTATGGTCTTTTGCATTTGCTGTTCTTCTGCCTGAAAAGTTGCATGCTCTTGGCACAGAGTTGTTTGTTACCATATTTCCTAAGAGGTTAATTTTGTGTTTATCATACTAAATATCATAATTTTGGAATATAATACAGTCTCCCTTGCTTTTTTGTTTTGTTTTGTTCTGAAGCTAAAAGTATCATTTTCAGATGATATCATTCTTTATGTCTGAACACCATTCATTTTTTTCACCATAAAACTCACCTGTATGCAGTGAGCTTTGAGCATAGTACCACAAAAGAAACAAAAATACCAAAATAAGTGGCTTTTAATTTACTACAAAATCTCTAGTGAGCAATTTCCTCTTCTATTTGAGAGATTAAATCTGAGATTTTTCTTCTATTTCCCACTAATAGCATGTAAATTGCTCTGTACTATGAGCAATTGGAACATTGATTGTCATTCAAGATTGGACTCCAATAATGATAATTACTGCATACCCTCAGTGGGTAGTAATTTATTTAGTCAGGCCTAAAACTGATAATTACAAATTTCAGATATTTTGTTTAGCTGTTTGTTCTAACAGTGTGCCTACTAATATATTTAAAACATTGCTCACAGTAGCAAAGTTCAATAAGAATTAAATTCTCCCTTCCCGGGTGAATTTTTGTTTGTTTTCTAAGATCAGTTTCTATTGTCTCAATGTGAAATTTCTAACTGTGTAATAGCTTAGCTTCCAGAAAATTGGATGTTTATTTAGCTTTGGAATCTAAACCGCAGAGACAATTCTGTGTACTGCATAATGTCACAAAGAAGTATTAGTTACTACTAGCATTTCAGAGAAAGTTTTTACTGTGAGTTACAGGAAAATAATTGCTGAACTTAGAAACTTCAGCATCACTCTCAGATTTACTTATTTATTTTTACTTTTTTTTTAAATCATCATTTTAAGAGGATGCTTCACAGGTACTAACTAAAAGATCACATTTCAAATATAGATTTTATTGGTTGCTTGTAACCGTAGGCTATGTAAAATACATGCAAACCATGAGTATGGTTTCAGTTAGACAATTTCTGTAGCCACTCAGTTAAACAAGCAACAGACTACACTTGGTCCCCCCTCCTTATTGCAGAAGGTAGCTCAGGACTTCCAGAAATAAAGACAGTTCTTCTTCATCATGAACATCCTACTCTTTATTTACATGATAGCTAAATAAATATGATGTTCACCCATACATCTTCCATGGAGAAGGTCTAACAGTGAAGCAACCAGAACAGAAAACATCCTGGGTGGAGGGTGTACTTTTCAGCATAAGCTGGTATGGGAACCTCCTGTAGTCCTTGCAACATGAGTAATGCACAGAAACCGATTAGATCATGAGGAGGCAAAAAGTTTTGAAACAAGCCTCCCAAATCTAGTTCCATGTGAGTTTTCTTGACAGATATACTTAAAATTACGCAAGCCCAGCTTGATTCTACAATTAACCCTCCATGCTGGGCAACAGCCATGTAAGTTTGGCTGCCACTGCATTTTGAATAAACACCATTTGAAACTGAGTTAAGCTGACACCACACAATTGCATTACATTGCACTATGTCATAAAATCTTTCACCCAGTAACACTGACCAAAATGTAGAAAGTTCAATATTCTTAAAGAAATGTCTAACAATCTGCTTTGTCTTGGCTACAGTTGTGATGCTCATTTTTGCAGGTCTTCGACTTTATTTTCTGGTATATTGTATGATTTCTCTTCCTTCCTGATGCAGACAAATTACAGAGAAAAGTGACAGTGAAGTGCTAGAACAGAAAATTAAAAAAGAAAAAAAAGGCAAATATTTTTCTCCCTTATTTGTAGTAATACTGGGATTTTCTTGAAGTGTAAAAGAAACAAAATTTTCACATATTTTAGAATTGTATTCAGAATTTTTAATTTTAAAAAACTTCGTTCCTAGAGAAGAAAAGCATATTTCAGGGAAAGGACATGCACAATATAAAAATGGTTTGAAAGGCACTTGGCTATTGGTTATTTGTGTGGCATTTTCAGTACATAACAGCATAAAAAAAGGCTCATTAAGAAGTAACTTTCTTGAGATTAATTTTGCTTTCACCAGCTATACATTCTTGAATAAACTCACATAAATTGAATCAAGACTTTTCAGGGAAAGGAGAAAAAATGAAGAGAAAATGAGGGAAAGCAGGCTTGAGTTAATGCACAGTAAAGGAGAAAAGATCACAGAAACAAGGTATACAATGAAGTGATTAGACATAACTGGTGGAAGGTGTGATTTCTAAAAAAAATAAATAGAAAAAAAGAAGTACATTTCAAATTGGAAGAAAGATAATACTAAGGGAACCTTTTCTTGCAGCTGTCTTTACTGTTCCATAATTTTACACTGAGAAGTAGAAGAGAATGGGAATTCAGCCAGTAGAAGAAAAATGAGCAATTGCAAAAAGCAAAGCCCTCTATGTTCATTAATTCAGAACCTTTGGTTCTTGTCCACTTTCAATACTTTCTTCCCATGACAACATGCTCAGTTTATTATTATTATTAAAATTCCATTCAACATGTAGTCAATTTAACTTCATGGCCAGTAAAAATTTTTATCACTTAACAGTTCTTTGGAAATCACTAACGTCAAACTTTCTATCCACAGAAATCGAAAGACTGATATCATTTTACCTTCTGCACAGATTCAGTTTTGGAGAATGAATTTTAAGCCCCTCAAAATGTCACTGTGCTGGAAGGGGTTTTTTCACTATTACAGCGAACAAAAGTGGTGGTGCCCTTTCTGATCATTTGCTGCATGGGGCGGGTAGATGAGGTCAGACGTGGGGAACATCTCTTGGAGGGAAACTGTACAGACTGTGAGCCTCTCAGTTAGTACATTTTATTCGTTATCTCAAAATCAAAGGTTGCAAAAGTGAAGACATCTATGGACCTTCCAGACAAAACAGACAGACATAGTTCAGCCTGACTGAGTTGCCAATTTAAAACTCTCCCTGGCCTGTTTCAATAGACATCTAACTGGTAGATCAGTAGGTTTTGGTCTTCTGAGTTGAAGCTCTTATGTTCATTCTGGGTGTCTTGAGGGTGTCTGGTAGCCTCTGATGGTGTGCAGATTGGACTTTCCTCATTCCAGGACCTGAAAAAGTATTTTCTATATTCTTTCTGTACTAACACATGGTATGCTCGACCATAATTGTGGGAACCAGAGCATCCACCCAGCCCACTTGTAGTTTTCAAGATACAGAATATGAGCCTCCAAGAAGGTATTTCCACTTTAAAAGAAAAATGAACTTTTTTCCTGGTTATCACTGTACAATAGACTCATGTTTTTACCTCCAGAACTATGTGTAACATAGAATAGTGCAGCATCATTTTTCCCACAGGGAAATAGAGATTTGGACAAGAATATTGCCTAACAAAAACACCCTTCTTATTCAAATGTGCTCCTTCGTTATTAAGCAAATTGATAATAGACTGTGTAAATTTGTTCTCCTGAAAACCAGAAACATTTTTATTTCCAACACGGTATATCAGAAACTAATTACATTAGTTTTTAAAATACAATAGATGAAAAAATTACCGATAAAAATGTCTCAAGACTGGAATGCAATAGGCATCTATTTCTCATTTACAGAAGAGTAGCCCAACCGAAGTCTATAACACTGTGGTCTTAAGAGAATAAAGCTTTTTTCCTAGGGTAAACTTTTTTTTTCTCAATTTGATCTGCAAGGAGCTTTCCTCTATTAATTCAGCAAATCTTAATCTTGAATTTCAATTTAGTGTGCTAATATTTTTTTAGAGACACATATATTTATGCGAGTATTCTTGCACATATAATATATTACTAGGGAAAAAAAATCTTACCCAAAAGCTCTTTTGAGGATTTTTTTAATGTTATAAAGGGACTATCCAATTTAATTACAAAATTACTCTACAGGTATCTGTTATGTTCCATCATTTTCTCTCCCCATCAATACCTCTGAGGTATTTAATATCAGGGAAGAATTCTATTAAGTTGATTTGTTTTCCATACCCTGTTTTTCCTTATAGAGTAGCAGCTACGCAAACATTAAAAAAAATCTTCATTATGCCTTCCATTATGCCTGCTTTTAAAAATGAGATAATGAAAGCATTATATTAAATGGTTTTGGTAATTACAGGTTTTATGTTTAATTCTTTTCTATTTTAATACTATTTTATCTTCATCAGAATGCCTCTTAATATAACTAAATATCTTCCCTCTTTTATGAACACTTCCTCAACATTAGATTTCAGAAGCACTTTAGGACTCTGAAATATATTACTTAAGAAAAACTTAATCAGCTAAGCCCCAAATTTCAATTCTGATAAGCTCTACCTGTTCTTGTCTTATGATCAGAAAACAGTTCTAATTTATTTCATGTCTGGATGGCGCTGAGATTCACAGAGCCTGCTCAGAGTTTGCCTCACACATAAATGCACAGTTGTGGTCTGTACTAAACACAAACTAGCCAACAGCAGTTCATCTCAAGAACATCTCCCCCCATGCCTTCCCTCCATTACTCACTATTTTGTATGTTTTCCCTTGTTTTATAATATTATTTGCTGTTTAGAGTACTTAGCCAGGCTACTGGGAAAAAAGTATCAAATTGCTTTTTAGGCCGAGGGTGTTCAGCTCTTTACCTACTCTTCTCAAGAACAAAACAGCTGCTTTGGCAAGGACTTTTCATCCTTCATGTGGAGGCTGCCCAAGGTATGGATTAGTCACAGCATCCATTGTTTTGTGCAATTAGTGGCTGGTTAGAGAGCTGCATTTTGACTGTTTTTCAGAAAAATTTAAGTCTTATAGTAGATAACATAACCCAGGTCTGCTCCCTTCCCGGAGCAGTACCATCCCAAATAACAACTACACTGAAAATACAACTTCTTTTTGTATTTCAGAATGTCTTCAATGAAAAGCTGTTGCCTCAAATGCTTCCTGTCCCAGAATATACATTAACTCCAGGCTATTAATTAATTTCTAATCTAATCTGATAAATAGAAGAAGGTGACTGATTTAGCTCTCCATTAAGAGCACAATGTGCCCTGTCACCTTCTCTGGGGTTTGCAGCAACTGTTAGTTGGGAGACTGGAATCATGATGAGAAACATAGATTCCCACACTTAACAGCACCTGGGAAGATGGCAAAGTTTAATCTCAGCCTTGATCCAGACTTTCACCTGCGTATCACAGTATTAATAGCTTCAAGGCACTTCTTTAGGAAATAAGTATTTTACTCTGGTCTCCAACCATTAAACACACAGAAAGGACTAGTGCCAGCACAACAAGCACCACCTGTGTTAATATGATTCTATTGCAAGTGACATTGTTGACCTGAGAGAGGAGTCCATGCACATGGCACAGTTCCCTACCAGACCTGCTCTGAAGATGCAGGGAGGATTTTGTAGTTCTTCTCATTCCAGTCAGGATTAAACAGGACATAGGCTGAGATAAATCAGCTGATGCAATTGAAGTCATATGAAAAAGCAGAACTTTTCAGGATGAAAGAGTAAGAGGTCTAGAGAACTTACACATCTAATGGGATTCTACAGCCACCAAGCAAAATAATTTCTGCACTGGATTTTGAAGTGAGATCAAATGAATGCAGGCACCAACTTCCTGTGTGAGGCATTTTGGCCTCTCTGAGGATGATGTAGGAGATTTCCAACCTGTGAGCACAGGTCTCTTGCATGAAGATCTGCATTCATGCTCTGCTGTTGCAAGCACCCTGCATAAGATGCGGTGCTGTGGTTCACATAGTGGTGCACTGGGACAGCACGTGCAGGCACAGCCACGCACAATCTGCATCAGCTCTGCTTTCCGTGTTGTCTGTAGGCTGTCCCTCATGTTCCCACCCCAAGCCATAATCCACGAAAAGAATCCTGGTCATAAACCAATAAAAGAATTATAAAAATGCAACAGAAATAACAATGCTTCTTGATATTTCCTGGTGACTAACATTAAGTATGCACCCCAGTTCCTGCCAAGCACACAGGCTACTGAAGATCCCATTATGGGCTCCTTTGCTCCTCCTCTGCACGGTAGAGGCATCCAAAGCACCAAGTGGAGGGGTCTGGGTTTCTTTCAGGAGCCCAGGTACCCAGGAGTTGTTGCAATATTGCAAGCTGGAACATTTCTTCTATTTTAATATTTACAAGAAAAGAGGGAAGCTTTCTTTGAAGACCTAAGCAACTGGCAATGGATAAAGGAACTTGGCCCTTGTGGCCAGAATAAGAAAAAAGAAGAAATTTAAAAGACCTCTGATCATTTGAATAAACTTTAGAGAATCATTTGAAGACATCTGTTTTACTATTTCGCTTTAATGATGGGTGTGTGAACTCCAAAGAGAATTTAAAGTTTTCCCTACTGTTTTTAATTATTGGATATTGTATAGTATTTCTTTTCAAGCCAAGGGCAACAGAAAGCCTCAGGAATATGTCAGTGCTTACCAGGAGCTGATTCATGTTTATTTCTGAAGGAGAAGGAAAGGGGACACCAGCTGCAAGTGAGCGTTATATTAGAGCTGACTGAATGTGGTTTTTGCTTCATATTGTAACACATTAGGAGCATGTATACAGATAATTACTACATCTCAACAAAAGAGTAGCAAATTCTTAAAGCACATTAATTTCATCATTTATGACCATTGAACCAGATGTTTCCATTAGTTCTTCTCAGAGAAGTAAAAAAAGTATTATGAATGTCACAGCTGTTGCAAAGGCAGAACATCAGTAGCATACAGAAAATGTGATCACCACCAACCTGAATGATTCCTCCTAAAAATGAAACTGCTGCTGCAACTCCAATCCTCTGCATTTCAAATTCCGACAAACCCAGAATTCCGGAATTATTGTTTGCAGTGAAATTAGCTCTGACTGAAGGAACAAGGCGCTCAACTGCATTGGCAGATATTAAGGAAGTTAAAGCAAAAGTTCCTGCAAAAAAAGCCACACATTAATCACCAATAATTGTATATCTGTCTGTATTCATCACTCATGGTCTCTTTTTCAAAATAGTCATTATAAGTAAAAGTGCCATTTTGTATATTCCTGTCATCATAAGAACAATTTTTAAGGTAATTTTTCTATGTAACACACATTTCTTCCCATAAAATACCATTTATACAGGCAAATTAAATATAAATCCTTTTTTTTTAGCACATTCGTTTAGACAGGTTTACAAAAGAGATTCAAATACAACAATTTACAATGATTTCAAGTTATCAGAAATGCTTTTAACTCACCCTGGATGTGATCAAGCAGCTATTTGTCTTAGAATCCCAAGTGTTCACCACTCAAATTTCTAGGGCAATTAATTCCCACTATATATAGCACCTAGCCCATTAAATAGTATCTAGCACTCTAATAAATGGAGGCAAATTATGAGAAAAACATTTATTTGCTGAGAGAGGTATAGCATTTTTAATAACACAAAGATAAATGAGGATGACAATTCGACATTGAAAGACGCAAACATGCAGAGCTATTAGAGTGTAAGAAATATCTTGCTATGTCAGAACAATGGCCCATCTTGCCCAGTACTCTGTCTCCAGCTGTGACAATCAGAGCTGTTACCCGGGGAAAGCACACAGGCCTGGCTGTTTCTGCAGGCCATTGCCCTTATTGCCAGCATCCATAGCTGTTGTGATAGAGAAGTACTTCCTTAGCTGGCCTTTTTTGATTTTGTTTGTGGACTAGAATTCATGAATTTGTCAAAGGCTTGTCTGAGCCAGCTTGTATATCTCCCTCCATAGTGTCCTCTGAGAGCAGGTTCCAGAAGTTCACCATCTGCTGCACTGTTTTCTTTAATCAATACTTTAGAAGTCTTTTAAAGCGAATTCTCTTTGAACTCGCCTTTTTTCTACCGCTGCAGGACCTGGTGAACACAGTCCTACCCTCACCTTGGCCTTCATAGAGTAAACCTCACAGCATGAATTCCTTGGGAACCCACCAGGGATACTGCCACCCTGAAAAATGACCATAAGGTCCAGCCTTTTGCTTCATATCCTTCAACCAATTCATAAAAGGACTTTCCTTCTATCACAAGGGCAACTTAGTTTCTTTAGTAACCTTTGGTATGGAACCTTATCAGTAGCTGTTTGACCATTCTGATATCTTATAGTCAAAGTATATCCCTTCTCCATGTGCTTGTTGACATTCATACAGTAGTCTAGGAGGTAGTGAGGTAGGATTTTCCTTTACAGAAGTCACATTAATTCCTTTCCAGCAGGGTCTGATTATACATATCTTTTTTTGTCCCATCCCTGGGAGTGTTCAAAGCCGGGTTGGAAGGGGCTCTGAGCAACTTGATCTAGTGGAAGGCGTCCCTGACCATGGCAGAGGGGTTGTATCTTTAAGGCTCCTTCCAACCCTGGCCATTCTATGGTTGTAAGATTCTATGACTCAGTATTTTTATTTCTGTTATCAACAGGTCTGCAGTTCCCAGGACTCCCTGCAGAGACCTTCTAACTACCCTGCAAAATTATACTGACAACTTGATAATCCTGTGGCCTTGCCACAGAATGTCCCTGTTACCCCTTTGTCAGAAAGGTGTCCTATCGGTGTACTTCTCATTCTTCTGATTTTGGTGTATTTATAGAACTTCTAACTATCAGTTTGATCATACTCTCTGTAGAATTCTTCAAATTCTTTTAGCCTTTTAATACTCCTGCACAAGTTTGACCTGTCACATTTCATGGCTTTCCCACCCACCTCATTTAGCCAAGCTTTCAATTTTTCAAGTGCCATTACACACTGTTACCCATTACAGTCCCCTTAATTTGCCCTTGAACCATGAAGGGGTGGGTTTTTTGATCACATTCCCTTTTTTTATCTAGGCCTAAAATACATTTTCTTCAAGAAACACTCAGGATAGTTTTAAATATTTTGCTTTTCAGATTGCTTTTTTTTCCTTTTGGCTGTTCTCTTATTTTTTTACTTAACCCCCTTCCCCCCCCCCCCCCAAAAAAAAAAAAAACCAGTTTACATAAAATTAAATTTGAAAAGAGCTTACATAAAATTCTATCTTAAATCAAAGACTTGTATGTGTTACTATGACAGAAAAGCTGTCTGACAGGATGGTTCAAAATCAATTATATTTTAAAAAGTCATGAAAAAGGTGTAGGTGTTTGTTGCTCAGGTGGGAAATCTTTTGAAGTAGATCAGCTATTTCAAAGAAGAGGCATTTCAAATGAATAAAAGTTGACAGAACAGGGCCATTGATGGATTTTCCATTTCATATTAACATGACTGCCTTCACTAACAAAGGGCACTTTTACAGCCTGTGTACATATGGAGAGCATCACAGATCTTACCGAAAATTCTGGTAAGTGATTGTCTCCGACGTACCTAAGGAATTACAGAGCACTTGAGGCAGGCAGTATACCTCCTACACACTCAGCTACACACCATGATGCCTTAACTGAGGCTGGAGGAACAAGTGCATGAGACCTTTCTACCGAAAGGATCAACAATATATGTCACACAAATTTATTAATTAAAAAAAAAATACATCAATGCAAGGAAACTGTTTTGTTACCTTTTTTTGAATGAGGTTAAATTTTGAAGTAGAGACCTATGAATGGAATAGGTTTCCACACCAAGGACCATGCAGAAATCTGCAGACATGAAGCTGTGGAACTCAGTAAGTTATTTTCTGAACAGTATTCCCTCCCAAGGATAAAACGTCAGACTTAAGAGCTTCTGCTTACCTATTCTATCACCTGTTTTCATTACTAGAATTTATGTCAGCCAGATGCTTACTTATCTACTTTCCTACATATGATGGATTCTTGTCTTCTTAATAATCTTACACCAACAAACTTCTGACAATACACTGCTAAATTTTTCAGTTTTGAAACAGCTTTTTAAAATAGGCTAAAATTTTAATGAGTGTACTAATCTGTCTCTATTCAAGAGTAAAATTCATTTCCCAGATTCTAAATTTTCACCTTTTTTTGGAATGCTTCCTTTTTAACATGAGTTGAGTACAGTCCCTTACTCATACATATTAAGACACTAACACATCCACAGATCCTTTTTGCATATCAAAGGCTTAAATACTTTCTGTGCATCAAGGGAATACAAACTTTCAGCTTTCCTTTTTCTCTAAGACAATTTATAGCTGTTCAGAATTTTATTTTTTTATAATTTAACTGAATATTTTAGATAAAAAAGGGTACTCAAAATGTGTTGCTATCTTCTTACTAAAACATTGCATACACTTGTACAATCAGACTCTGCGGAGTTCATTTTGAGTGTGATTACCCAGAACTATCTTTCCTCCTTTCAGGAGATTTTCTCCTCTTCAAGGAAGAGATACCTCCTCCCTGCTTAATTCTTCTGACAGCCACAGGTTCCCTTTACCCAGACATGCTGTGTGTTGCTACTGGGCCTATCTCATCCTTCTTGCAAACTTCAGGGGCCATCAAGTGCCCACTTCTGCACAGCAAAGAATTTGGGGTTCAATCTAATGAGTAGTATTTCCAGCTTCCCTCCATAATTTGATTTCTTTGGGCTCAGAAACAGAGCATTCATCTACCTATTAGGAGAACAAAACCATTCAATTCTCCAGCTGCTGAGGCTCTGCTGAGGGTAAACCTGTAACTCATAACTACCAGCAGATCAGCCAGGCAGCACCTTTCACTATCTACCTAACTACTCTGGCAGAGGACAAGAGTCCTCATTGGGAGAGTCTCTAGCTTTAATACAATGGCAGGTAATGGGCTCAGAAAGTAGTTTTTTGGGTTTTTTTTCCCCTGAGAAATGCAGAATTTGTGTTTTAGACAGGTAAGAAGCAATGTGTGTTTTCTGTGGTTTAAGATGCACTCAAACATTTTTCATTTCCATTTGCATACATCTTGTTGGCAGAGGCCTTTGTTAAACTCTTAGCCTGAAGCAGATTTCTAAAGCAGAGTTAAAATACAAAAGCTCTTAGTAAATTACATTTACAAAGGAAGTGTCAGTGCAATATTAAATTATAATGGCAGGAGTAACTCCAATATATGGAGTAACTCCAATATATTCTTAATGAGGCTCTTTAAAGTATTTAAAGTGAAGGAAAAAAAAGTTGTAAAGAGAAGCACAAAAACATCTTATTTCTGTTTAATCATAGATAATTGTCCTTCCATTGACCTTTAAACAAAAATAAATTTCAGCATCTGGCTCCTTATTTTTGAAAATTATTTTAACAAACAGACACTTACCTGTTGCAACATGACGTCCCATTCCAAATATGGCATAGACAATGACAGGGAAGAAAGATCCATATAAACCAAAAACTGGATGGACTGAAGACAGAATAGCAAAGGCCAGCCCTGTAGAAAGTTAAATAGAATTACTTCACTGTATGAAGATAAAACTGTTCTGTTCACTTTGTTGTTTTTTATTTTTATGAGGAAATGTCTACAGTTTTATTAAGAGCAGAAAAAAAATCATCTTCATTTATTAAAACCTAGATTACAAGTGAACTACTGTAAAATAAGGATCAGAAAGAACTGTGGAAGGTTTTTCATTTCATCATCAAAATCCCCATATCCTACCATGTGTCCAAGTTGCCTCCATCAGTGGTTCCAAACCTCTTTTAATAGCCAGGCCTCACAGGAGGAGGCAGCATTGTTTCACCCCCACCCTCACAAACATGGGTTTGAGATTGCCAGGTCTCCAGGCAATGGGATGGTTATTTCTTACAAATACTTCAAAACCTGTAATTTTGGTTTGGATGGAGCCCCTTCAGTCTGCTTTCTTCTAATTTCTTAAACAAAAAAATATTCCAGAGTTCATCCTCTTTAGGTGCCTGGGGTTTTTAAGCCTTTAAATATTAACATTTCTTTCATCGTGTAAAGCTGTCAGTTCAGAAACAGAAAGTATTTGACTTTCATGTTGAGATGGAGAACAAACTGAATTGGTTAGGGTTTAACTTTATAGACTTACTAATTACCTTTACCACTTAGCTATAGAGGACAGCATCCATCCTTTTCCTAGAAAATCTCGGAATACGACAAGAACTCATCTTTCAACAGAGACACTCCTGCAAAGCAGCAGATTTGGTTGCTGTTCAACTCAGGATACCTAAGATAGCAAGTCAGACTGCACTGACTTCTTGCAAGTCATCAGAAGGAGACTCCCCAGACTGTGCTTCAGATCTGCAGGCACTACTGCCATTTCACAGCTCTTACTACTGGAAACTAAGAAGGAGAACTTGCCCTGCACAGTTGCTCCATTAATTTTGGGGAATCATGCAGTCTGGAAGAAAGGACTGGCCTGTGTAACACACAAGATGCCTTTCTGAAATTCCCCTTCAACCTGAGTGTTCTCACAAGCCTAGGACAGACGTGTGTGCACTGGGAGAATGACCATGTGCAGTCTGGGACAGAGGTGATTCAGATCTGTGGAATGGAGTTGCCTTCTGTGTTCATTTGAGATCTCCAAAGAAAACTAAATGTGTAGGATTAATTGTTCTCACCAAGCTTTCCTAACTGCTCCAGAAAGCATTCTTTACCTGAAATGTTGGTGTTATGGGGCTTTAACAATATGGAGAGTGCCAAAGAATGTCTTTGTTTATGGGCTTTCAGAGGCAGTTCTGAATATTTTTATTCAAAATCTCCTTCTTAAATTTTCATTTGAGTCTGTAACAAAGTGCACATGGTGGGGGGAGGCAAGAAAATGCCAAAAGATCAGAAGTGTCAAGTTCTCAGTGAAGCAGTTCATCTGTTCTTAGAAAAACCTCACTATGCAGATTTTGCTGATATGAATCCTACATGAATCATTTTCATCCACATTGTGCTCAGCAAAGTAGCACTATCAATTATGACTTGGAAATGAGATATTTTAATGTGTTTAAACTTCTTTTAAACAGAAATGGACTTGGTTGCTTTTCAGCCAATTCATCTAGTGCAATTAGTGCATCTACTGATAGCCACTTCTGCATTTTTCTCTTAGCACAGCATTATCATAAACCAGAAAGATCTTTGAAATTGTAGTGTGATATCTATGTTCACATGATCAATAGAGGTAGAAGGAGATTCTGACCCAAGAGCAACACAGAAGGGTGTGCCTGAGGAGAATAAAAACAGCACAGGAGAGAACTGCATGACTCTGTCCAGACAAAATTGAGCATGGAGGAGGGGGGGGGGGAAAGAGAATAGGAGAAAGAATGTTTTAAAGCTTGTTTAACGCTGGAAAGCTCTTCCATTATAACCATTTTATGAACAAAACCAAAAGGAAACAAAAAATTTGGAACTAATTCATTAGTTGAATACTACTCACACAGATATTCCAACATTTCAACAAAGCATTATGCAAGGCTAATTTATTTCACTCTCCAAAAAGTAAAGGAATCGGAAGAATCAGTATAACTTCAGCCTCATTTTAGTTATAGCAACATAATTGAAATGAATTTACCTGTCTGTGTGGACAAGCATAAGGGAAATACACAAGTTTCAGTACTGAATGCTGAGCAAGCTATGTACTTTAGAAGGTTTTTGGGAAGGGCCTGTAAATCCTGGTTATGGTTATAAATCCAGATTATCTGCTGTTGATAAATATCACTTGTTTACAGGCAGATAATCTGAACTTAAATTCAGCTCTTGTTTTTCTCCATTTCTCACTTAGACCTTTCACATTCTTTTATATTAAGTTTCTAGAAGCAGTGAGTCATTGTTCTCATAGAGAGGTCATTGCAATCAGGACAGAGCTAAAATTACCAATCTTTGACTTGAGTCCTGGCTCTGTTCGTTAGGTTTTTACTCCCATTACTGAAGCATGTCACTTACCGAAGTGTGTAAGAACAGACAGCCATTATAAAATAGAATTAGTAAAGACTTCAGGCTTTCTGATTAGGCATCAAATGTTCTAAAGGTTAAAATACTTTTCCAAGATGTAATCAGTAGCATATTTCAGCTTATTTCATTAATTTTCATATTAAACTTCACTGCAGTGCATTCCATGTGCTCAAGAGCTTTCCTGTCAAAAGACAGGAAACATTATTTTTTCATTCCAAACAGTAATACTTAAAAGAAATAGATCATAAAGTAAGGATCTCACATAATCTTCATTGGTAATATGGAGAAGCCCCCATGGCAGTGACATTAAGGTTTTCATATAAGAATACAAATTCCATGAAAAGAAATGCAAACAAATATTGAACAGTAAGTTTGGATACAGTACATTAATATTGCTTGTTTTAACTACCTCCTTATCATAAGATAACATTGTGGGACACACTTTCACTGAAAACCATAACCTGTGACTAGCACCAGGTGCTTAACAATCCTCTGGCACGCCACTCTGAAAAGCAAGGGATGTTCCCCACTGTTAATCAGTGTCAAATGCAAGTAACTACAAAATAACAAGCTTGATACAAAGAGAAACAAGGCCATCTCTGACCGCAGGAGAAGCGTCTCAGTTTAAGTTGGTAGTTCCTGCTGATTAGACTAGTGCCAAAAGTACAGCAATAAAAAAATAATTCGCACAGGAAAAAGAGCTGTGAATCACCAGAGTATGGTCAACTTGTTAACAATTTTCTGCATCTGGAAATATGCTCCTGACACATACATCTATTCTGAGGAAAGCTCTACCATGTCTTTTGGAAATACTAGGTACAAACCAGAAATTAACTGAAGAAGCAGGAAAAGTATTAAGCCTATAATTAATTTGAGGAATATCAACATTAGTAGCATTTAGTATTTACTGTAAAAAGCTATGTATTTTAAAAGTCTTTCTGATAGAGTGTATATTCAAATAACTTTCTGTAATTGTAACCTTTTACTCTTAAATGTGACTATACTAAGCTGGTCAGACCCAGATTTATGGAACCCTAAATGACACTAATTCATCTTATCCCACTCAAAAATGCTATCTGCAGTTGTGGTCACTCTCTGATGCTTCAGAAAAATACAATTTCTATATTTTTTCATTGAGCTGAACTATGAAGTAAAAAAGGTATTTCTGAGGATGCCCTAAAATGTAGAATTGACACATATTTAATGATGCTCCTATCAATGCTTCTTGGAGAACTAACAAATTAGACAACCAATGAGTCGTATCCCAGGCTTTAATTTCTAACTCCAGGATAGCTAATTTCTATTGAAGAAAAAAACAACCCACCACAGGAAAAAAAAAATTTATATCATATTTCATAACAGTTTTCCTACACAAACCTACAGTTCTGGAGGGTTCTTTGACAATGGCTATTTTGTAAAAGCTTTTAACACAAAATGATCCTTTGGAAATAGTGTCATTTACCTCCAAAAACTGGGAAGCTCAGTATCAGTTCTCTCAATGCACATTCATGCTTGCAAGACCTCTGTTACATAATGGCCCCATTTGCTGGGCCTACACAAGTGGATTGTACCTTCTGTCTGACTTACTTTGTGACAAAGTACCCAGAGCTTAAAATCATTCCTTGGTTCTTCTGTCATTTCAAGCCTGAGGCAAATGAAGAATGTAAAGACAAAATGGAAGGACAGATCCTCAAAAATGAACCATAAATCTTTCAGAGACTGCACAATGTTGATTTGGCAACCACCCTCTTTTTTGGAGGGTGCTTCAGTGCAGTTCCTTCCCATGCAACTGACTCCTTCAGCCAGGTGAGAGTTAAACACCTCAGCTCTGTTAGCCATAGTACCTGAATTCACAGTATTTCAGACTCTAAAATGCAGCTCTCTCAATGACCTGACAACTACATCCAAGGTAGGTTTGAGAAAACACTGTTCTATTCTGCCACTTTACAGATCTCCACATCCTGACATTTGTATCTTAAATGTTCAAAAGGAAAATATGCAAGCATTATGGTACAAGAAACAAGTTGATGGCAGGACCCACTTATGATTTCACTATTCAAGACAGCTTGACCCTTCTGTACATAATAGAATTTAGATACATACAAAACCGACTTTAAAAATTTCTAGTGTTTTCTTTTAATAGAGCTCCTCAAGAAAAGCTATCAGTCTTGACATTAAGACCTCTTTAGGACGAATTTGACACAATATCTGAACACCACAGAGATTCTTTAAATTGTTTTACAGTGAGTTCTATGAGCTATTATCCACCAGTCAGACATAATACCTGAAGAATTCGGCCACCTCCAGAATCAACGAAGCATTTTGAAAGTGGATTATAGGTAAATCTCTCTGTATTTCAGTAAGAATAAACAGAAAATGAAGCATAAGGAGTTTCTGGCAAGCAGGTAACTATGAGGTAATATTTTGAGAAGCATCAATGCTGTGGAGAAACAAAAACCTACCATGAGAGATTACAGGCCTTAATCCAGATGAACTGGACTTTCTGAAATCCATGAAAAGGGCATTCATTTTGGCACATTGGTGGCCAAGGATCTGAACACTAACAGTTTTATGATCTGGAAGATTATATGTGGTGTCATTTCTTCCTTCAAGAATCAACATCTCCTGGGTTTCTCAGTCTCTGTCCATGGTGCTCAGGCACCCCAAGGCACAGGGATCCGCACAGCTCATCTGGTCATACAAAGATGTATGTACACCAGAGTGTACCTGGACATGAGGCCCCAGAGGAGTCAGAGGTCATCCAGAAACTGAATTCACATTTCTAGCAGTCTGTTAGACTGGTCTGTATTAGCACATGTGTAACTTGGAAGAATTTTATAGGCACTAGAAATAAAACATTGCATGCACAGCAGCCTAAGTGCCTTTCTCCTCTCCTGGAAAACTGTAAAGTATGAAACATTGTCCCACATTTACTCACTAACATGTCAAATTTCATATTCAGCTTACATCATTATTCTTTGCATAGGAGAACTATAACAGAGTTCAACTGGACACTCTTCTACAAATCATGGACTACATGGATTCTCCAATGCATTCTGCAGGAGGTTTTTCTGGCTCTGTTTCCAAATGTGCTTATTTGATTTCATCTACACATGTTATTTGTAAGCCAGATGTATATTTACAAGGCAGCTTTACCCCTTAATAAAATTATTAGCTCCAGTTAGTCAGCTCAGAGTATATTTATGTCTACATTTATGATCAGAGCCTGAAATAAACCCCCGGCAACTATCACCCTTGAGAAGACACAGCTGGGGTTCCTCCATGAAAAGCTAAGAAAAAAAAAATTATATAAGTTTTTGGCATCATGCCTTCCAAAACACTGGGCACCCATTCTGGAATGAAGAAAAGCAGTATAGTTAATTTTTTTTAATGTCAAGGTCTCCAGCCAGTGTTAAGGAATTAGTTGTTCAGCAATAAATCCAGCTCCAGATTAAATTAACTTTAATTAAAACATACAAACCACACCAAGACTCAGTGAGTTATTGTTGGGCTTGAAGAATGAAAAAAAAAAGAAGTTGGCAGAAATAACAATACTGATTTCATCAGATGCCATCTACATATTTAACTTTTAGAGGAAATATGTCTCAAGGGCCCTCCACCCTCCAAAAAAACAGCCCACCAAAATCTGCTTGAGCCAAAGCATTTCTTGTTCATGACAGGTCATAGGAAAGGCAGCAAATGTATATATAAATTCTATATGAAGCATATCCCTGAACTAGCTGCCTGCAAAAAAAATATTGTTTTTTAGACTACAAACACTGACATCACTGCAATCTGATAAATTTGAAAGTCCAAACTTTACACCCTCATGCTTCCAATAGGCAGCTTTTGAGTACATGCAATATAGCACACAGACAAATGTTTATTTCAAAAGAAACAGAATAATGTTTATGAATCCACAAACTTAGCAAGAAAAGATAGAATCAGAAATACAGTGGCAGTATTTTAGTTTTGAAACTCCCACACATTTGTCTTAACTTTCTAATAGATACACACAAGTTCAAAACTTCAATTTTTTTTTGAGCAGCAGCAGATATTGGAAGGGAGCATAAACTTATGAAGACCCTCCCTTGTGGTCTGCTCCCCCTCAGCCAAACATGTAATTTAGCACATCTGTGAATGGAATTATGTGATAAGGAGATCCATCTTCTTACCCCAGTATTTGAATGCAATATTTTTAGAACTACTTCCAGTTTTAAATCTAAACATATTCATGTTACTTTGTTTTCATTTCTCCATGTGCTGCAACCGTCTTTTAATTTAAAAGCCTTTCCTGATAAGGAAAAACCTTCCAGGTTTTAATTAACCTGTCTGAGCCATTTAAGTTTTCTCCCAAATATAATCTCTGTTTTTCTGCTCCTTCTCCTAGCCTTTTATTCTGCTGAGATCATCTTCCATGAACAGAGGCAACCGAAACAACACACTATATTTGTGATAATGGATCAACAGACAGCACTACCAGTGGTCATCACCTTCTTTGCACCTCCTAACTCACACAGCAGCCCATGTTTTTTTCAAATAGGATAATCATTTTCCAACACATCATTAAAACCACCTCTAACTGAGAGCAGCAGCAGATTTGTCTTTAGAATCCATACATAAATCTGAAACAAAACCCACCAGCTGTCCTAGAGTCCTGCTTCAGAATTGCATAGCTGAATTAATCACTCTGGTATCCCTTATTGCTCTACATGTATATATTTTTTTCATTAGCATTATTATTCTTATAATTATAATTATTATTACTTAAGAGATATACAACTCTATGGCTTGCATCTGGTCCAGTCCCTCATCTGCAATACAGACTTGTAACTGGGGTACAACACTAAGCTCACTAGCAATCACAGAATATAATTCCAAATTGGACAGAATCATCTAGGGCACGTCTTACCAGATCCACAATGAAACCCATCTAGTTTTTCAGAATCCTGAGACGGCGATTACCCATCTCAGCCTTCAGTCTGAATGTGTTTCATTTTCTCTGTTTGCTATCAGTTATATATCCATGTGCTTGACCACTTCCCACATGGCAAAGTCATCATCCTTCAGGAAGCTGAAGTTTCAAAGTTCTAATTTCGCACTGAGGCTTCCATTCAGATCAAATACTTCAGTAGAATGTATCATGCCTTTGTCTTGTACTCATCTTTTTGAAGGCTGGAAAAACATTTGTAGGTTTGGGGTTTTTTGGAAGGGTCTAACTCAATTGCAATGTTGGACATTCATATCAGTAGCAAACTACTGAAACCTGAATTCTTCGCACCCTAAACTCTCAATGTAGTATTGCATAAGTCATTTCTCTGTTTCAAGCAAAAGTATTTTTGTGTGTTTAATTTCCCTACCCATATATTTTTCTATTATTGGACAGGAGCTCTAAACTGTTATAATGAAAAGTAAGTAGGATGTAAGTATTATCATCACCCAGAAAATTACCAAAAAATAGAATTTAAGTCATATATTTGTGTAAGCAGGACCCTCTCTGGTCATTAATGGCTTGAAGATGAGGTTTATAATTATCAAAACCTCAGGAGAGATCTTGGAAAAAGCTTGGGGAGAAGGGTTGACGTCGTCTGAAGTTAGGTACCTACATTAGGCATTTACATCCAGAAAGAGTAAGGCAACTTCAGATGTTATGCAGAGCACTTAATTTTCACAGCATGTCATGACCAAAATGCTTCAGACACATTTGTGTCCCCTACCTGTATAGAGAACATAAATAAGTTACATACACTAAAATATATATCCAAGCAGACTAACTTGGGGAATAATTCCTCTGGCAATTAACTCAGCTGCATGACAGAGGGTCTGTTTTATAAACTTTTTCGTGAAAACTTGGCTTTACTTCTGTTACATTCAGGGACATTCAGGGGAGCTTATTGATGGGTCATGGTACTAACTACTTGCTTTCTATATGCTAGCCTTTGTGAGCAGTGTGCAGTTCTGCCCAGGAAAAAAAACCAAACAAACGAGCAAAAAACAAACCACAAACCCCACATTCTAAATAGCAAAATACTGAGGTATGACTGCCAACCAATATACACTGCAAAATTTAAATCCTGAGGCACAAAGCTATTTGTTTGAAAAGACAAGACTGAATGAAGAAGGATAACAAAGTGGATTAATGATAGATGGACCAAGAGCTTGGTAATGAATAAATAATGTCAGGAAAGATCACCTATGAAAGGCCTTGAAAGTAAAGATGATTTTATTGCTTGGTGCAATAAAAGTTACCACTGTGAAAATAGGCTAAGCAGCTGCACTCTGAAGAGATATGATGGGACTATAGCACATATTCAGAAGGCTACAGAAAAAACATGATGACAGTTATATGAGATTTAGCTACATGGAAAGACTGCATCAAAATGCACCTTAATTTTACCATGTAAGGAAACCAAGAAAAATTCAGACCCAGGCTGAACAAAGTATTCTTCTTATATGAGTATGGGGTGACCATGTCACATGAAAAAACCACAAATAACTCTGTTATTATTGTGACAGGTCAATGGATGAATTACAGAAAAGACAACAGTAAGACCTGCCTTTAGCCATGTTAAACATGAATTGTTTATTACCCACAATGCCACAGATATCATGGTTAAGACACCTAAACTTTGATGTCTGCCTCATCAGTGTCTACATCTGAGCCAATCCCGTTACACTCAGAGGAAATCTTATTAATATAATTAATCAACCTTAACAAAGCAGATGGTTAGATTTAGTCAGATGAATCATGCCTGTGGTGGGTTGATTCTAGCCAGCAGTTAAGTACCCAGTCAGCCACTCACTCACTCACTTACTCCTCCTCAAAGGATGGGGGAGAGAATCAAAAAAGCAAAAGTGAGAAAACTTGTCAGTCAAGATAGACAACTTAATAAGTGAATGAAAGAAAAGAAAAAAAGTGATGTAAACACAGTCATTCACCACCTCTCACAAGCATAGAATCACAGAATAAGCTGAGTGGGAAGGGATCCATAAAGATTGTCCAGTCCAACTCCTGGCCCTGCACAGGACACCCCAAGAGTCACACCATGTGCCTGAGAGTGTTGTCCAAATGCTTCTTGAATGCTGTCAGGCTTGGTGCTGTGACCACTGCCCTGGGGAGCCTGTTCCATTCCCAAACACCCCCTGGGTGAAGAATCTTTCCCTGATATCCAACCTAAACCCCTCCTCAGTTTCCTCAAGTCCTGTCACTGGTCACCAGAGAGAAGAGATCAGTACCTGCCTCTCCACCTCCCCTCATGAGGATGTTGAGGTCTCCTCTTCTCCAGGCTGAACAGACCAAGTGACCTCAGCTGCTCCTCATTCAGCTTCCCATCAAGACTCTTCACCATCCTTGTTACCCTCCTTTGGATGTTCTCTAATTTAATGTTCATTAACTCTTACAAACTAAGTCTTCATTGACCAGTGAAGAATACAAAAGCAGCTTGCTGAGAAGTACTTACCTGCACTGCAGACCTTTTGTTTTCCATTTCAATTTGGAAAGGAAAAAAAAGATTAGGCATTTATGGGACATCTACAGGGATCTAGGAATTGAATTTGTTTGCAAGGATGAGGGATAGAGAATTAAGTGGAAAGAAGACTCTTCATAGAATCACTGTTGATGGGGTATTAATAAGTTTTAAAGGGAAATGGAAGAGAGCAATGAATGCTAATCCAAAAAGAAAATTAGGGATTTATTTTGTTAATTTAGAGACATCTTGTTCTGGTCCATCAATAACAGATTTTTGAGAAATTTTTGAGACAAATTATGTAGTGATTACCAAAACATAAAAGTTCAAGTTTCTTAACTTCCTATTACAGCATATAGCAAAATTCAAGACTGGACCATGATGTTCATTTTAGATGCAAAGATTATTTTTTCAACCTTAGGTATCAAAGCAAGAATAAGGATTCTATGTCAGCATTATTGAATTATAGTTGGAACTAATATCAAATAGCTGGAACTGATGAAGCCTGATTTCCTTTACTGGTTTTGACTTCTGGCTGACTGACTTTGCAGTCTGAGACTGCAAGTCCAGCTGAGCCTTTCCACCAACTGGTGTATTTGAAAGGGTTTTGGGTTTTTTTTGTTAGAACTTGTAGGGTCTTGTTCCTATGTGATATTTTCATAAAATTTTTAGAAACATAACTATCTGTGACACTTCTTTCTCCATATTCTGTGGGAGTAGATAAAGGACTCTAAAACTAGAGGAAACATACAGAGACAATAAAAGTATTGTCTCAATAGGTAAACAGGACATAAGAGTTCAGCAGTGAATTTTGGGGCTCCTGAATTAATATTTATTTGTCATTTTTAGCAAATAATGAAACAACTGTAGGAACACTGCAGGATGACTCTTTGGTTTCAGCAATGACTCTTTCATCACAAATGCCAAGCAGCACATCATGATAATCCCATGTCTTTCCTTCCCATCTCACTATACTCCTTGGTCTCCTCTCCCTCAGCCCAGTTTTGTTGCTTTCACTATGACACAGTAAGGACAATGACTTTCATCTTTTCTTCCTCACTATACAAAGGGAAACCACCAATTTTATCTAAAATTTAGATTAGAAGATGGAAGACAAACACATTACACCAGATTGGAGCAGCTGCCAACCTGAATAGTCTGAATATGACCAATGCCAGATGAGTAAGAAATCCCACAGAAGGAAATTGTGAAAAATGCAGCTCATTTGGAAGGCCTTTCTTAATTATTTTCAGCCTACTGGACTGCTCTCTACTCTGGAGTTTGCAGCTTTCATCACTCAGAAAACTGTTGCATCCAAATACAGCTGTACATTTTTCCAAATACCTTCGTAACTCAAGTTTATTTCCTTATACTTGAATTTGCTTAAACCTGTTGCTGAGGTTGACACTATGCTCAACAAGTCAATTATCACTGGTTGCCTTTTTTTCCTGCTATTATTAGAATTTCTGCCTTTCATTTCATTACAAAATTTCTTGGTTTATCTTGTGGGTAGAAGGAAACAGTCACAATAGGACCTCTCAAAATATGTGGGTTTTTTGCTTTGTGCTATATAACAAATGGAACATTTTTTCATGCATGAAATCTTTCTGTGGAAATATCAGGATAGTTCTTGTAACTGGAATGCTTACAACATTAGGGAAAGAGCTAATATATTGCATTCAAATTAAAGCACCACAAACATGATGAAATGCTTCTGTCTCTAACTCTCCTCCTATTTCATCCCCTAAAATAATTCTGAAATCTTGAGAAGCAGCAAGCAGAGAAAGAAAAAACAGATCAGCAGGAGGAAAGGGTTTCAATCAATTTCTTTTTAAACAGCATAAAATAAGGATAATATTGTTTCTAGGGAATTTAAAAATAATCTAGAAAACACAAACCTGTATTTTTTGTCTTCACTGGATCTTTGTAAATTTATCTGTTACATTAAACGACTTCTTGGTACAAGACTCAAACACGAAAATCCTGGCTAAAACTATCAACACTGCAGAAATGCTGTTTAATGTAGCATTTTTTATGAATTTCAACATAGTGTTATTAGCACCATTTTAATTACAATTGTTGTATACACACATACCAGTGAAATTAGGTACTTTGCAGTATTAAGGTTCTTAAAGTTAAATCATGCCAATGCAGATGTTCCTAATTACTTTAAAAGCACAAATACTGACACAAATAATTTGTTTCCAGCTCCAGCATAACTCAATTAAAGGAGTGTTTATAATTTAACATGAATGATAGTTAAGCATACCTAATATGGAAGATTGTTAAGAAATAATACATGTCATTCAAATGAAGGAATGTGCTAAAGTTCATCTGAGATAAGAAGCTGTGATTTGTCTGGGATAAATATAAGATAATGTCATAAGAAGGTGACACTATCAAAGACACAGCAGAAACTGACAAAAGCATTTATTTCCTAGTACCAATCACTTTACTAAGCAAGATGACTGGAACTTAAGCTTTCTGCAGGTCATTGCGCAGGGCTTGAAGAGTTTTTCCTTTTCCTTCTTTTTTTTTCCTTTCTTATTTTTTTTAAGCTGTAAAATGGAGTCTAGCTCCACCCCTACTTTGTATTGCTTCTTGAAAAGAGGTGTGGTAGGTAATGCAACACAGCATTAAATCAGCACACAAGCTATGGATGCCGCAGATCCTCTCCCTGGATAATGTCTCTGGCAGGAACATTCTTTATGCACAGAAAGTTGTGAATTTTTCCTGTTGTGTTTTGGAATTTTGCAGGTAATAGTATCATGCATTTGTTTCTTCCAGAATAGCATATCTTACAGTGCAATTATCATTTAGTTATATTTTGTTTTCCATGTGAAATAGAGAAAAAAGTGGTCATTTAACTGATAAAACGTTGTATATTACCATATCCTGTATGAATAGAGTTACTGCTCTCTCACCTTCCATATTAAATGTTTGAAAAATTGTCAAAGGTATGGGATAAATAGTAAAGTTCCCCAGAATTTAACTACAGTAACACAATGCATTTCTATCCACATTTGCACATCCATTCTATACATGAGTTAAGACTATATATTTTTCCTTGTATTTTTATTTAGATCCAATCAACATTAGATATGACCAGAAAAACTTAAAATACTAATCTGAAATGAGTTAACTGTACCTTGAGTCACCTGTTGGATGGCTAACATCATCCCAGACACTGTATCAGGAACCAAATTTTCCTTCCAGTTGTAGACAGGCACCCATTTCAAGATAGGCAGCCTTCTCATACACCAGGTTTTGATATCTTCAAAGCGAACAGCCTGGATCTTCCTCCAGACTGTGCTTCTTTTCCTTTTTCCCCCTGTCATCATTTCTACCCCACAAAAGCAGTGCCTCTGTCAGGAGAGTGCACAGTTGAGGAATCACCCTGATCTGTGTCAGCCTCCAGTTTTCTTCTGAGATTTTTCAGTTCCAAAACTACAGAGAAAAAAAAATGAACAGAAGCACTTAAGATTTCTGCAGCTGTTCTGTAACTATACTCAATGAAAACACTTATTAAGCGCTTCAATCATATAAACAGCTACATTAAATGCAAGAACTCTCTACAAAAAAAGATCACATTTTCTGCTGTTTGCAAAAATTTGGTCTAGTCTCACGTTAGTTTGTGATTCTTTCCAGTAACTTCCCGCTTTATATCCCTGTAATGCTTGTGCTTTTGGCCTCATTCCAGTGGCAAAATGAGGTATTACTGGGTGTGTGTGTGATATAGGCTGGGCTATGCTAATCTGAGCAAGAAGTGCCCAGCAGAGCAGGCATCTCCCTGCCAAGCCCGGGAGAGCAGCCTTGTCTCTCCTGGGGGGAGCTGCTCTGGCCGCAGGCGGAAGGCATTAAGACCTCAGCAAAGCTCGTGCTAGAAGACTTGTCTTACTCCACCAACATTTTGTCTTCTAAATTACAGTAAAGAGCTTATTTATGTAGTAAATGCAGAACATCAGGTAGCAATAAGTCCTACTGGAAACATACACAGACTCTCTCTGTAGGCTGAAACCTCAAACTTAAGACTAATAATCTCAAAGTGCAGTGAGGGACTGCAGGGTATCGGCTTCACGTGGGAAGTGCCAAAAATTCTTGTGACAATCATTCTTCTTCAAAGCTAGTCCTTTCTGCTCTTGGCTGTCCACTCAGCAAAGGCTCTCTCAGCACAGACAGTTCACCAAGTAACATTTGTTCTGGTAATAACATCATGCACCTTGTGTATGATACAAAGTGCTCAGACACAAAGAGATAAGGGCATGGAAGAGCTTCAAATGTGCAGGCATTTAAATGCCTTGACTGATATGGAACAAGGACACAGTAAGCTTTCCTCTAAGTTTTCTGTATCTCTGGATGGCAAAGAAATTTAAGTTGAAATGCAAGATCCATCATATGGGTGAAGTGTCTTCCACTGTTCTGCAGTAAGCAATAAAAATAAATATATTTTTAAATATTTCCATTTTTTAAAATAGAAATTAATTTACATTTTATTGTTTAGACTAAGGCAACTAAAACTGAAGCATTTTCCATCCAAAACAGCTTTAGAAAAATGAGATTGCTTCCAAATGCAACAGGTAGACTGGCACAAGGACAAATGCATCACAGTTAATTCTACTGAGTGACATTCAGCTGATGTCCATAACTGTGTCCCATAGCAGTGCAAAGGCAAAAAAGAAACAAGAAAGAGAAGGAAAGAATGTCTTAGTTTGAGACAGACCCTCACTTATAAGTATTCCTGGCATACTTATTCTTTGCCCCGTCCACTCATTAAAAACATACACTTTTTAAAGACAGGTAATCTTACTTCTGTTCATTAGATTAAACCTCTAAACATAATTTATTTTTTCTTTTTGTGGTTTGTGTTTTTGGTTATCTCTGTTTTTTAACTTCGAAGTACAGTTCAAGGACATCATAATTGAGGTGTTTATGTCTGCCAAGTGTTTCACAACACAGATCTTTCCTTACTTTCAGTAGTCAGAAGTGGACAGGAATCCTTACAGCTACAGTGAGAGCTACTCAGCAGTCAGGTGCTGCTTAGTTTTGATGAAATGTTCAGTACCTCTAACTATAACAGTATTTACCATGAAATAAAAATCAAAATACATTTATACACATAAATATGCATGTGCAAAAACATACCCAAATATAGATACTTGTGTAAAAGAGCCTAGCCTCTTTTTTTTTTTTAATCATGTTTTGCTAGAAGCTCTGAGTATTCTGAAACAGGCAAAAAAAAACCACTTTAGGAAATCAAAGAACCATTGCTAAACACACAAGAACATATTATCCTTTCCTCAACCTTCATGCACCAAAATGCTGGAGATGTTTGAAAAAGTCTGTAATTGAGATTTCCCCACCTCCTCATTGAAGATTCAGTAAAACTGGACCGTTTTCATCAATCCCAGATTAGTACCTGAACTCCTAGGATTAGCATTTGTCCCCCACCGACAACAAAGTATGGTATCTCTCTGTGGTGTGTGCATGCATGAGTGCAAACATCTTACAGCTGATGTGGAATTTGTGTGGAAACTTTGTTTTACTCCAAGAATTATTTTGATAAGTAAAAAACTGCATTATCCATAAATCTGAAGTTGATAATGCTGTCACTATTGAAAAATATTGTTCATTGTAACTCTGAAATTAATAAAGTACTCTTAGCAATGACACAAAGCAACATTTCATTCACAAACCCCCAAAGAAATCAAGGTTTTTAAGGAAAACTGATGCCTAGGTATGTATGACAACAAGCCTATACCTCACTACACAATATTGCAACCTTCAAATCTTAAAGAAACATAAAAACCCGTCTACTTTCCTAGAACACATCAGTATCCTAATGGAAACACATTGTATCACACACACAATGTTGAAACTTTTTCCCATCAGCTGGATTTTGTTCGTTATAAATCTTTAATCTATGCACTCCCAGACTCTGCAGGGTTTTCATAGGCTCAATTGTATAATGATGTACCTGAGCTATCAGAATTATGCGACCCTCTCCTGCTCTGAAACAAGTGCATAAAGCTTCATTTTCTGGAACACCAAAGGATAAGC